>NW_006159752.1:933707-935082 GCF_000334495.1 Tupaia belangeri chinensis
GTCCTCGGCTAAGGATGCAAGAGGCTCCCGTGAAAAGGGAGGTATCGTTTCCCCCCAGCGGCGTAACCGGCTTTTCCAACAGAGAGAGATCTTTCGTGGATTCGGGCTGGTCCTGATCCTGGAGACTTAGATATGGGTAATTCCCCTTCTCACCCACTTTTCCAAGCATTGAAAGCCCTGTTGAAAACAAAGGGACTAAAATTGAGAGATAAGACTCTAGGTGGCCCTCCGCGGGGAGAAACGGTGAGCCAGCCTCTGACTCAGAGTCAGAGTCAGACGAGGAGCTCAGAGCTCTCGTGACTCGAGTAGAAAAACTAGAATTAGAACGGGACAAAGCCCAGGACTCTATAAGGCCCGCTGCTCTCAACTCGTTTTCAACCCCGCCTCCATTTAACCCCTCCGCCAGTAGGTGAAGGCGGCGCTTCTTTTAACAGTGAAGTATGGAGGGAGGCTCACGCGCATGGCACAGTGCAGTCATTCCCAGTGTTTGTTGACAACGCTGGCAACCGGTATCATGAACCATTAGATTTCAAAACCGTTAAAAACCTTGCCGAGTCTGTACGAGCGTATGGCATCAACGCTGCTTTCACTGTAGCTATGGTGGAAGCTTTGGGCAGGTTCGCTATGACTCCAGGGGATTGGCAAAGTCTAGTGAAAGCCTGTATGAACCCTGGGCAATACTTAGATTGGAAAGCCTACTACCTAGAACTGGCTAATGACCAGGCGGTCCGCAACCGAGCAGCTGGCAACGCTGCTTGGGACCTGGACATGCTTATGGGCCAAGGTCGCTTTGCAAATCAACAGACCGGGTACCCCCAAGTTGTGTACGATCAGATTAACACCCTGGCCATACGTGTGTGGAAAGCATTGCCTAGCCGAGGGGAAGTCTCTGGCAACCTTACAAAGATTACACAGGGACCCACAGAGCCATTTTCGGACTTTGTAGCCCGCATGATGGAAGGGGCAGGTTGAATTTTCGGTGACCCGGAAACAGCCATGCCCCTAGTTAAACAATTGGTTTTTGACCAATGTACTAAGGAATGCAGGGCAGCCATTGCGCCGTTTAAAAGTAAAGGGCTTGAGGTGTGGATGAAAGTGTGCAGGGAGATTGGAGGGCCCTTATCTAACGCCGGCCTCGCTGTGGCAGTTATCCAGTTAACCAACCACAAAACTGGGCGTCCGCCCAATAACGGACACTGTTACTCCTGTGGTAAACAGGGACATTTGAAACGGGACTGCCCACAGCGTAATCAACAGTCAGCTCCACGCCTTGTAGGAACTTGTTTCAGATGTAGAAAAGGAAACCACCCGGCCAGTGAATGCCACTCCGTCAAAGATATCAACGGACGACCCCTGCCACCTCTCACTAATCCTC
>NW_006159752.1:936582-937229 GCF_000334495.1 Tupaia belangeri chinensis
GCTCCTTTCCTCGGAAAAGTTATTGGCAGCAAAACAATTAGTCTCAGAACAACTTCAGGCAGGACACATTCAGCCGTCCACTTCACCGTGGAATACCCCCATATTTGTCATAAAAAAGAAATCAGGAAAATGGCGACTGTTACATGATCTCAGAGTCGTGAACCAACAAATGCAAATCATGGGGCCAGTACAGAGGGGCCTCCCATTACTGTCTGCCCTGCCGAGGGGTTGGCCCATAATCAGTATTGACATTAGAGACTGTTTTTTCTCCATCCCCCTGCATGAATTAGACACACCATGCTTTGCCTTCACTCTCCCATTCATTAATCATGAGGAACCGGATCAGCGGTTCGAATGGTCAGTTTTATCACAGGGCATGGCCAACAGCCCAACCCTGTGCCAAATTTATGTCGATGCCGCACTCCGTCCGGTGAGACAGCGCTACCCTGATCTCCGATGTGTCCATTACATGGACGACATCTTGTTAACTTCCAAGGAACAGGTTTATTTAGAGGAGGCATTCACAGACATGATCAACATCCTAGAAAGGCGGAATCTCTATATCGCACCTGAGAAGGTACAAAAACAAACAGTTGTGGGATACTTAGGATCAAAAATCTCTCCTGAGACTATTCAGCCTCAAAAAA
>NW_006159752.1:938820-940034 GCF_000334495.1 Tupaia belangeri chinensis
GGAATAGCCTCGGGCCATAAACCTAAACAAAGGCTCTCTCTAGCTTTATTCACTTTAAACTTTCTTCAGCTAGATGACAACAACAAGGCAGCTGCTGACCGTCACATGGGAGACGGGACTCGCAAACAAGGCTATGTAAAATGGAAAGACATCCTCACTGGACAATGGAAGGGGCCCGATCCAACACTAACATGGGCCAGAGGCTCGGTATGTGTCTTTTCACAGGACAGCACTGATCCAGTGTGGGTTCCAGAGTGGCTGACACAGGCAGTCCTAGCTCCAGAAGAAGAGCCTTCCACAGAACATGACTCCGCTCCCGCAGCTACTCTTGGTAACGGCACTAACGACACCTCTCCTACAGGGGAAGGCTGAGCCAAGATGGGCAATTCTGTCGGCTTTTCCTCGACCTATGCCGGTCACGCATTCGGCCCGCACTTTCCCGAGATTCTTCACCACCAATGACACCCTAGATCTTCCATTCCTCCCTTATGATAACAAGATGGCAGGTACCCCGACAGGAAACTATTCGCTTGCAGGATCCTTATGTTTTCACATCTTGTCCAACATCACTGAGGCAGATTGTTCCGATTGTATCCTCCTTTATAATCAGGAGCTGCTAATCTGTCTCCTGAGCTTTCCTCCCATCTCACAGGTAACTGGACTTCGACCTTCGATCGCCTGACCGAGATCCTACGATGGGAGGTGATAAAGTTCAACTCTATGTGGGTGGATCCTGTCACTGCTAAAACCATACTATCCTGGATCGCCCAAGCCGCTTCGCACCTGAAAGAATGGGCGGGCATGGGGTCCCTAGCACTTTGTCTGGTGATCGTGTGCGTACTATGTCTCTGCTGCCTACAGGAAACCAGGCAATGTTGGTCCAGGCTTTCACTGCCATTGAGGTTGGCCAGTCCCCTCAGGTCTGGCTCGCTGCCATGGAGGAAATATAATGGTGGGATGACAGCCCAGGTACTGCACTTGGGGACCTGAACGGAACACCCCAAGGAGGGCAAGTCCAGGTGCACATGGGTCGACGCCGCTCTCCCCATCCCCCGAAAAACGGTGTCGGACAGGAGGAGGGTCAGTCCCATGCCCGCCAACATGGAGCAGACTACTTTTCATGGTTCAACTATCAGGGGGCCTGTGACCTCTACCCTCTCCTACAAAACAAACAAAGAAGGGGGAGCTGTAAGGCGCCCCTAAAAGACCTCTCC
>NW_006159752.1:940176-943945 GCF_000334495.1 Tupaia belangeri chinensis
CCTATATAAAGCCCCGGGGGGGGGGGTTGGGGAAAAGAGAGAAGAAGATTGTAAGAAGCCTGGGGAAATAAAGCGTTCCAGAGAAAACCTTGTCAGAGTCGTCATTAAAGTGGCAAGAGAGCAACACATTGCTTTTATCAACTTATGTAAGTAATTTTTAGGTAAAACAGTGTGGGCAGATTGCAATGGGAGTAGAGCCAGATGGATCTTGAACGACAAACTCAAACTATAGAAAAGAGAAAGGCACTGTGGCCTGGTGGTTGGAGTGGCTGGATCCCACATGGCTGATTTCAGAGTTCAAACCCTGGACCTGGCATTTGAAGAACATATGTGGCATGTGTATGTGTATGCCCACAATCCCAACAAGAGGGAAAAATGGAGGAGAAGAGATTGCATCATGACTATGCCCCATGGGAAGTGTTTGCTTGCCTTTCCTCTCTCTCTCGGGCTCTCTTTCATTCTCTTTCTCTCTCCAGCATGTGCATCTACTCTCTGGCTGAAGAAATATTAATAAATAAATGAAGGGGAGGACAAATAAAAATCATATAATCTGTGGACTAGATTTTTGTTTGTTCTACATTTTGTTTTTGAGATTCACAGATGACAATAATGCCTTTGGGAGCACTGAGGAAAAAAATTAGTGATAGAAAGCTTTTTTCCATAGCCTATGATTAAAGGTGACATTGGCTCTGAACTTTAGGAAAATGAGGAAACAAAATTCACAAAGGAACACTGAATTTGAGTTCCAGTGGGCCATAAGCAAATTATTTTTGGAAGTCATGAAAGCTAAAATTCTTTTTTTATTATTCTTTTTTTCTTTTAATTATTATTATTATTATTATTCATACATTAAATCATGGGACATCATTTAGTTTGTGAAGAGACTTTACCCAGCATGAGTTGAGACCACCATACACATTCTCATCAATAGATAATACTTTCTTTTCTTCTTTTTGTAGAGGTTTTTTCCTATAGGGTGCATGTGCTCGCCATAAAGAGAGAGAGACAGAGAGACAGAAAGTGAGAAATCACCTCCCAGTGGGGATAGCCATGCTGTAATCCCTTCTCTTCCATTCTCCTCTCCGGGTCTTGGGAATGCATGCATATACCCCCAGCGTGAGTTTAAGCCACTGGGTCTGGGGCTCGAACTGTGGTCAACTACATGGGAATCCAGCCACATAGCCATTATGCTAACTTCTGGTCCCAATAGATAATTCTTAATTGTCAGAACAAAGCAGAGGCCTCTGGATAGAGTTCCCAGGGCCAGGAAGAATCTCTAATATTTGATGGAATGTGAACAATGTTGCCAAGCACCTAAAAACTGAGGTTTGGTTATGGCAATGCTCATGTCCACATGGAATCAACATGAGCAGTCTCTCCAATATTGTCTACATTTCCAATAACCAAAAGGCTTTGCAGGGCATAGAACCAAGAGTGCTTGAAGGTGAGTGAGCGTGTGTCCACATGCTGTGCGAGGGGCAGGCTGGAGTAAAGAATTTCCCCTCTGGGATGGTAGAGCATCCCCAGGTGGGGTGTAGCGATGCACACATGAATCAAGGAGGGTCCTGCAAATGTTCAGTGGGGCCACAAGTATGCTGCAATCGAGCAAAGCTGCATGTTTCTAGGGCAGATCGTTTAGTGTTGTCTGTTAAGTCTTAGAGCAAGACAGAGTGAGGTACTCAGAGGGCCTCTGAGGAGTCAGGAGGCAGTGTTGAAGACAGTGGGCTCCCGGGAAAGATAAACGAAGACTTGGCAAAGAAAAAACACTGAAAAGAAAAAAAAAAAACAAACAAGGCATATGATGGGGGAAATCAAGGGCCCTATTCAGTTTATCTATGTGAGTCTTATCATAGATTAGCAGGCGCAGAAGACTAAGAGTACAAAAACATGTTATTTTTAGTGATGATGATGATGATGATGTTGATGATGATGGTTTTGAATTCAAACATATCATAATCATGATGATCTGCTCAAAGATTATGTTGTGCAAAAACAACCACAAGCTCTCTGATATTCTTCATTAATTTGAGGTTAAGAAAGCGCAGTATGTTTTCTAGTTCACTGTTTGTTGATTGAACGAGTGATGAGCAATCAGTGTGAAACTTAATTTCTAAATCCATGACAGCTATAATGATATTTTAAATCTTGCATGGAGAAATATTCCTCTCCAATTGTATTCTATTACTTCATAAGAAGGTACTAAAAACACTCTTAAGGTGGATATAGACATCTTATATCATTGTGGTTAGTCTTATTGTGGTTGTTTTCTTAATTCCGAAGACAAACAAAAGATCCTAGGAGAAAAGTTCACTTCACAGCACAGTTCCAGGACTACAGAACAAGTGACACAAAGGGAAGGTGAAAGGAAGGCCTACAGCGAAGGCAACAGGGACCTTACAGAAGGCGATGAGGCCTCCCCTTAGTTGCCCTTATGCGCTCCTTTCCTTGAATCCTGCTACCTCCTGTCACGTCTTTTCTCCCACATCTGTACCAAATTGAAACAGAAAAGAGCCCAAGTAGTTGATGAGCCCCTGCCGTGGTAACTCGCTTGCTTTGCTCCTGATGATTCCAGGCCTTGTTTATACAAGCCTCGGGGAAGCGGGGAAAGCAAAAGCCACAGAGGACACCCACCAGGGTCTTCCTTTCTCCCCCACCACCCCGTTTACACCAGGACCTCTCTTCATGGGATATACTCGTCTTGCTATCTTTTATTTATGCCGGGGCTGGACAGACTTTAAAGATAAATTTCAAAGGAGCACTACCAGCAGGTCTAGGTGAAGGATGGAAAGTAGAGTCGGGCAGTTTTATTTCACCTTGGTAGAGGTCAAAGACTTCATCTATTGGATCTTTGCATCTATCTAGCGCAGAAGCCAACTTCCCTTGCTCTGTTGGCTATGTGCTAAAACACCATGTTCTACAGTTATCTTTGGCCCTAGACAGGGAGTGATAACCACCATATTTAGTCACCTAAATAATGCAGGCATGTGCTGTATAACATTTCAGTCAATGGCAGACCACATATATGATGGCGGTGCGATAGATCATACCATGTAGCCTAGGTGTGTAGTAAGCTATACCATCTCCGTGTGTGTGTACACTCTGACATTCACACAATGAAGAAATCACCTGATGATGCAATCCTTTGAGTGCATCCCCATCATTAAACAACACATGACTATATTTCTGTTGATATCTCATTAAAAGTGAGGGTAGGGACCAGCAGATGATGTAATGGTTATGTCACTGGACTCTCACGTAATTGTCCATGGTTCAAGTCCTGGACCCTGTGGCTTAAACTGCATGTCGGATATGTGTGTGTGCGCTTGCCCAAGATCCCAAGAGGAGAATGGGGAAAGGATTATGGTGTGGCCATCCCCCCGGGGGGTGATTTCTCTCGCTCTCTGTCTCTCTAGTGAGCATGCGTGCCCTATATAACAAAAGTCTTTCTTAAAAAAAGAAGGAAAAAGTGAGAATAAAGTTTAATGTCAGGGCATTATAACCCTTAAACCCTCCCATCTTTGCATGAACATTTTCATACCTTTTGGGGGTTAGCATTCTTTACTTTCTTTGTCTCACTGCTCTAAGACATTGCTAACAACCACAGAAAGATCGTGACAGCCTTGACTTTGTTTCATGTGAGATAAATGGTGAAAATTTCTCTTAAAGAAACAGTTTATATATATATATATATATATATATATAGTTGTGTATGTGTGTTTGTTCAGGTGCTTACGTATACATATACATGTATCTTTTTTTTTTTTTAAGG
>NW_006159752.1:949991-950769 GCF_000334495.1 Tupaia belangeri chinensis
ATATATAGTTGTGTATGTGTGTTTGTTCAGGTGCTTACGTATACATATACATGTATCTTTTCTTTTTTGGAGAGGTTTTTGCTATAGGGCGTGTGCGTTCACCAGGCAAACAGAGAGAGACAGAGAACTAGAAAGCGAGAAATCACCCCCCAGGGGGGATGTCCATGCTGCGATCCCGTCTCCTCCATTCTCCTCTTGGGATCTTGGGCACGCACGTGGGCAAGGTCCGGGACTCGAACCATGGTTGACTACATGGGAGTCCAGCAACATAGCCATTACGCTAACTGCTGGTCCCCATTTTTTTTTTTTCTTCTTGTATTTGGTGTCCAGGCCCCCATCTCATTCTCAGAAACAATAGCACAATACCTGAAAAAGCTCTCCAGGTTTGCCAGCCAAGGTAACTCCCAGAAAACGTCTTGTATTTGTTATTCACATCGTCAGCTCCAGTAGCAATTGCCAGTTACTGATTCCCATCTGTTAGAGGTTTTTCTTGTACCCGATGGCAGTTGAAGCAGATTGTGAATGTAACAGAAAATGTTTCCTTGGCATTGAAAGGGGGTATTTGTTTTAATTGACAAGGTGTAACATTTATGAGATAAAAATGAATTTTAGCCATCTCATTTATTTTACTTCGGTCTAGTCAAGACAATTATTGGCGTTTAGGTGTATACATAGTAACCGCAGGAAATTATGGGAAGGGCAGAAAAACAACTCTCAGTGAAATTGTTCAAGCATGCTGATTTAGAAACTTTCAGGGAAATAGATTTGGAGAATAGGG
>NW_006159752.1:951703-958646 GCF_000334495.1 Tupaia belangeri chinensis
AAGTTGGCAATAGAAATTCTTAATATCTCATGTGTTACTGTAATTATTTATTTTTAGAAAATAAAGGACTGTTATTATTTTTTATAAAAAGCAATTTCCCTTGCTCAACAATGATAAATAAATCATTTTGTTATAAATGAGTCTGAAGTCAATGCTTTCAAATGAGAAAAATAAAATCAATCCACTGTTTGCTCCTTCAGAATGGTCATATATTTGATGAGCATTTTTCATCTGATAATGATTTTTAAAATCTTATTTCCTGGTACTCTCATGAGGAGTAGAATATATCGAACGTGTAAAATGCTAAACAGCCTTAGAAATTAAGGCACTTTTTTTTTATTAGTTTATCACAATTAGTGAGTAAGCTGAGGCTATGAGATACATACTGACTTCGAGTAGTTCGGCAAGATATTAGAATGATGCCAAAGAAGGTAAGGCTGAAATGAGCTATTCTGATTAGTGGAAAGACTTTATATTTCCCAAAGGAAATGCAAGCATTAGTGACATTCTTATGAGATCATTCTATCAAAGAGAAAAAGAAAATAAGAGGAAAGTGTTCGATCCTATTTGTAACTCAAGGAGTCTCATTAAATCATTATACCATCCAAAAAAGAAAAAGCAATGTCTACAGACTGCACCCTATTTTTCAACTGGGAAAACATCAGGTCTAATTTTGAATAACCCAGGGCAGACTGTACTACAGTATAGGAAAGGCATTTTTATTGATAACATCATTTTGAGCCCCTACGGACACATCAAGTGTATCTTAAGAACCATGCTATAAAAAAAAGCACCTACTACGAATCTATATTCCATCTCTTGTAGCAGTGTTATCCTTTTGAGAGATAATTAGCCCAGAGCTGTTTACCCATTTTTTTAATTGGTTTAGAAATCAGGATGAAAAGAAGAGCCAGAGGAAATGGGACTATTGGAAAGCTTTCATCAAAAGTGTCTTCTCAGATATCTCTCCATTTCCTGACGAAGCAGAAAAATGAGCCTATGAAATTGTTTTAAATTATCCAAAACAAAATTTCTTATACTAAAGTAACTCTTCATAAAATGTATATATAAGTTCTGGATTTTCTTTTTCTCTTTCTTTCTTCCTTCCTTTCTTTCTTTTTTTTTTTTTTTCCTGTCAGTTTGATTAATGCTGTTTGGATTCTTTTAAATCCCCTGATAATTGACTGGGGTCAGAGTGCCTATAGGGACAACCTGCATACTCTAAAACTGACTTCATGGGGTATTGGTATTTAGAGAATGCTCTTTAAGATCTGTTTTCCATTGACCTTTCAAATCCTGTTAATTGCTTGTAAAGTGTACACTAAAAGTCAAGCCTGGCAAAATCAAGGAAAATGAAGGGAACAGATGAAGTTCTCATTCAAAGGGCCCAGCCAGCATGAAATAAGAAGCAGGAACCATGGCCAATTTGGGCCAGGTGGGGAAGCAGGAGTGATTGTTATGAAACTGATCAGTAGACAGGAAGCAGACTGGTTCCGCTTGACCTCAGGGCAACTGTGGAGCTGATACTCACCTCTAGGGTATTTTTCTGAAATGACTACAACTCCTGACACTCTAAGTGTTTAAACATAGGATAAACGACTAATTGATTGGAATACTCTTGAGAAGATTTAAATATCAGATGGTGTTAAACTTGGGGAGGGATCTTGAACAAGTTTGTGGAAAATGTGTATTATGAAAACCTTATGTGTGGATTACAAACATTTTTTACCCAATAATGATTTTTTAAAATCTCTTTCTTGATACACTCATGAGTAATAGAGTATATAAAAAATATAAAAAAAAAGCTAAAAAATTTGGGGGCATTAAAGCATTATTTCTATTAAGCTTATGACCATGAGTAAACTGAGGGTATCAGATACATACTGATTTAGATTAGTTTGGCAAGAGATTAGAAATATGCCAGAGAAAATAAAGTTGAAATCAGCTATTCTGATCAGTAGAATGGCATTGTATTTCCCCCAAAATAAACTCATGCTTTGATTTCATTTTTCTATGATCTCTTTGAAGTTCCCTCATAGGTCTATACTTGTTCTCAGCAAATAGGTTAAGAAGCAATTTTCCTCTTATTTCTAATCTTCAGTTCCTATGTTTCCTTTTCTAAAGTTTTTATTTACAATAAGACATATAACCCTTAAAATTCTATTTTTAAAATTTTAAAATGGGGTTGGATATTAATTTGTAAAAAGCAATAGAGGATGCATGATTAAAAGAGCAATCCGACAGCCTAATTTCTGATAGGTATTACTTTATGTTTATAATGTTTCTTTCTTTAAATTGATCTTCCACTTTTCCTGCTAGTAAAGGGAAGATTAGATCATTTCCTACCAAATTATTTTGGGCTTAAAGTTTATTGTATCAAATCAAAAATTTTGCACACAAAGTAGATAGCTATTGATAGTAAGTGATTGAGAAGAAAGGGAAGATTTAATGAGCAGAAAATTTATTTATTTTTGAAACATTTATTGATTTATTTATCTATTGATTTTTTAAGCCATCGGGTTCGAGACTCAAACCATAGCCAGCCATGTGGGAATCCATCACCTTAACCACCATGCTACCTGCTGGTCCCTCATCTCTTTTTCTTAATAATTGAACTTGGGACCACCACTCCCTTTCTCTTGGGCATGAAAAACTTGGTTTTTTTTTTTGTCTCATTGTTAGTGAAATCAGTAATGCTTTCATTGTTGTTATCTAACCCTTTAAGTGAGTAGAAGAGCTTCTGTGATATGATCCTTATGCCTAAAACTAGTCAGTTATATATTGGCTCAAAAAAGTGAATGGGGAAGTCTCATTCATGTAATTGAGTAAAGCAAATTAATCAGATAAGGGAAACCAGATTGTACTCTAGAAAGAAAGCAGAGGAAAAATTTAATCTGCATCTAGTTTTTCTAATTCCTTACCATATTATATATGCGGGGTGAGCATACATGTGCAGAGTCTCATATTGCAGTCAAGTGAGCATACCGTTAATCTGAGATATGTGTGTGTGTGTGTGTGTGTGTGTGTGTGTGATACCCATAACTGTTATAACATGAGAAAGTGAGTAGACATGAATAAATAATATAGTGGTTCACAGAGACTCTGTCATCACAGTGCTGTTCACCATCCCAACCATACGTTTCAATCAGTTTTGTCCTCATGCCTTGACACGGTGATTGAGCTTTAAACATGCAGACCTTTGGACCAGGAGATGGCATAATGGTTGTGTTGCTGGACTCCCATGTAGTTGACTGGTTTGAGTCCTGGACCTAGCAGCTTAAAAACTCACACCGTGTGCATGTGTGTGCCTGCCCAAGATCCTGAGAGGAGAATGGAGGATAAGAGATTGCAGTGTGGCCATCCCCCTGGGGGATGATTTTTCGCTTTCTGTCTCTCTGTCTTTCTCTGTCTCTCCAGCAAGCATATGTGTCCTATAGCAAAAATCTTTTTCTCAAAAAAATAAAAAATAAAGTGCAGATTTGTTCCATTGTTTCCCTGCCAAACACTGTCAAAGGCCTCTAACTCCCTGAGGATGCAGACCAAATCTACTCTAGAATAGCTCCCAGGCTCTGGACCTACTCACTGTGTCATTCCGGTAACTCTTCTTGTTCTCAGCTCTGGCCGTGATGAAGTTCTGTTAGTTGATCAAATTGTCTCTTGCTGCAGAGATTTACCAGACACTATGACTCTGTCCTCTAACCCTCCCTTTCCTAGGCCTAATAGGTATGAATTGCTCAAGTTTATCCTTGAACATCATTTTTTGGAGTGACCTTCCCTCTCAGAGCAGACCTGTCATGTTCTCATGTCTATACTCCCATGGCAATTTTTATTGCCTTTTAACAGAAATTATGTTTATTTAGTATGTGGCTTATCTCTCTTTTCTTTTTCTTTTTCTTTGTTTCTTTTTTAAGAGAGATTTTTGCTATAGGGCACATATGCTCACTGGAGAGACAGAAGAAAAAGACAGAAAGCAAGAAATCACTCCTTGGGGGGGATGGCCATGCCGCAATCCCTTCTCCTCCATTCTCCTCTTGGGATTTTGGGCACACACGGACACAGGCCGAGCGTGAGTTTTAAGCTACCAGATCTGGGACCAATCAACTACATGGGAGTCTAGCAACGTAACCATTACGCCGTCTGTTGGTCCCAGGATGTGGCTTTTCTACTTTTGAGCCTTTGAATTGAGTGAGGGAAAGTATTCAGTAAAAGTTGGATGAATAGATGCATGGTAAATCTGTATCATTTACAGTTCTTGGTCTAGTCACAGCTTCAGAACTAGTGGGAAATACTAGTATAATTGAATTTCTTTTTCTTTTATTTCAAATACACATGGATGCACATGTGCACAAACACATGCATGCACACACACATCTTGCTGGTCATTTTACAGGAAAAAAAAATTCAGACCTGCAGTTCCTTCATGTTCCAATGCATCCCATGTTCTTAGTTGTCCCTCTGATCTCATTCTCACCACTACCCAGGATTTCTGAGATGACTGAGTTCGTGTCTCAGGATCATAAAGAATGAGAAGCACAGACAAAAGGAGGGGCTAGTAAAGCAGAATTTTACTGAAATAGAAAAGCTGGTGTATGGGAAGGGGTCCCAAAAGAGGGCTGCCCACTTGGGGCTGTTGTCAGGGGTTTTTAATCTAGTGGTCCAAACAATGGGCTGGCTCTCTGATAAAAAAGTGGGCTTTAAAAAAAAAATCTAAATTTCTGGGACCAGCAGTTAGCACAATGGCTATGTCACTGGACTCCTATGTAGTCGACTGTGGTTCGAGTCCTGGACCTGGCAGCTTAAACTCACGTCGGGCGCATGGGCGTGCATGCCTAAGATCCTGAGAGGAGAATGGAGGAGAAGGGATTGCGGTGTGGCCATCCCCCCCTGGGGGGGTGATTTCTCACTTTCTGTCTCTCTGTCTCTCTCTGTCTTTCTGGCAAGTACACGCACCCTGTAACAAAAAGCCTCTCCCAAAAAAAGAAAAAAAAATCTAAATTTGTGAAGTCAGCATCCTTTGGTTCCTTTTTATAACTAAAAATTGTGGTAATCTATTTCTAAAATTATCTGTAAGCTAACTTACCTTAAGAGTCTGCAAGACTGTCTGGCACGTTTGGGTTGTAAAGACCACAATCTTGGTTCTGGAGTGTGATTGGTTTAGGTCATTCTGAAGACCGTGACTAGGTTAATGAGTGCTGCAAGCTGTGTCCTGTGTACAAGCAGTTCCTAGTGAAAGCTTGGGTACTGTAACTCCATCTTGGGCCTATGTGCCGACTACCTGTCTATTAGAATTCTATCTCTGATCTCACCAGCACCTGGGGATGGCAGAGCTGCATACTCGGCAACTGTCCACTCCTCTCCCTAATGTCAAGGGACTGGGCACCACTGTGTCATGGAGCATGTTTCTTTATTCCTGCGTGAGGGAGGACAGACAATATGCTCATTGGGATTCAGGGAAGAGAATCTGGACACTCAGACAGCAAAGTGCTTTCGAAGTGAAATGCTGAAAAATCACACCTGTGAGAGTCTGCTGTGCACCCCCAGGAATAATTAGTGAGGGAAAGAAGGAGTGTGTGTGGGCACTGGGACCTGCGTTCTACAAGTTGGTCTGGAAAAGCAAACTGTCACATCGGGACTTGGAGCTGCCTGCAGGCCTTTCTTCCACTCCCAGTCAGGCAAAGCAGAGGCAAAAGAACAGGGAATAACAGAAGTCACATGATCTTGCTGCCTACGACCAACTCTGTCACCTCCATCTGTCTGGATACTTGAAAACCAGAATGAAGATTCTTGAGGAGAAACGTTAAAGCCTTAGTGCAGCGTGATCAGCAGGCCTGGGCTGCATCAGCTCTGTGCTAGAAATGCTATACCAGTGAGCTCTTAATACACCGAAGGCATGTGGACAAACAAAAAAGATAGATATAAAAATATCTCTATTGTGAGTTTCTAACTATGGGGAGGAAAGAATAATGCCAGGCAGTAAGTACAAGAAAGGTGAACATGGGCCCAGCTATGCTGGTGCACATGGTATTATGCTTCTACTGCAATGCTGGAAACCACATGGCTGACTGTGGGGCTGCGTCCCTAGTCTACCTGAAATTCACTGGGCATGTGTGCTCAAGATACTGAGTAGCTGGAAGGCTGGGGATATCCTCGATGGAGGGTTCTAGTCCCCCGCTATTTCTTCTTGTGCACGTGGTCTGTTTCACTCGCTCTCTGTCTCATGAGAAGAGTAAAATAAACTTAAAAAGAAGAACTGAAATGCATGCTATGATCCAGACAGAGCCATGTACTGTGAGGAAATGAAAGAGAGTGGTTAGTGCTTAGGGGAATACTGGAAACATCAGTGAGAGCACGCCATCTGAGGTGGCACGAGCAAGGTGACAAGGAAGAACAGAGGCAATGACAGAGCACAGCACATGAACACAGAACGGGTGTGAAATTTCTTAACTATTTAAGAAAGGAAGTACTCCCTGTGGCTGGAGCTCAGAATGTGTAGACAGAAACATTTAGAAAGAAACTTACAGTGGTAGTTTTGGACCAGATCGTGTAAGATAGCAAGACCTTAAAAAGAAGGCTAGAACTTTCAATATTAAACTAGCCAATACAAAGGTAACACACTTAATCATTTTGTCTCTTTTTGTTTTTAGTGAGATAGTGCATTACTTTTTTTTTTTAATTTAATCTATTTCATAATCATTTAATTATTGTTATTATTTTGTCAGAGAGCGTATATATTCACCAGAGAGAGAGAGTGAGAGGGTGAAAGAACCCCTCCAATGGGATGTGGTCATGGTGCAATCCCTTTTCCTCCAACTCTCCATCCTCTTGGGAGTTCAGGCACACACACAGGTGCCTGGTGTGTTTTTTAGGATGCCAGGATTGTAACTGGGTTGGCCGTTTGCTATCTGCCTCCCTTAGCCACTAAACCATAAGGTCAGTCCTCCGT
>NW_006159752.1:958677-992086 GCF_000334495.1 Tupaia belangeri chinensis
GTTATCCGTGGGCATTTTCCTAAGGTAGTTAGTCTCTTCTACCATAGATCTTAAAGCTTGGTGTGTGAAGAGACAACTCATGAACATATAATTGAGCATAATAACTATAGGGATAATATGAGAATTGCGGAGGTAGAATTATAGGCAACTTCAGACACTGTTCAAAAAAGGCCTTTGGGGAAAGTGATTATTAACAGAAGCTTTGTTTATGGCCACGAAGCAGTGTGTCCTAAAGTAATTCTTCTGGACATTATTACCTTCTTTTGTTTGTACCTTCCTCGTGGAGGAAAAATGACTTAAATTATTCATTAGATAGAGAAAACAAATCTTATGTATCTTATTATCTTCCTATTGCTTCTTAGTCCTGCCTGATCTACACATTCTTTTCCCTTCTGCTTCCTCCATGCAATAAGCTTCTCAGGTATCTTATTCACTTTTCAAGCTTAATAATGTGACTGAATGTATAAAAGAAATTGAAATTAAAAAAACCAAAACAAAGTTCATCTCTGAGAACAAAGTACAGCGTTAAAGTTGGGATAGGCTTAATAAAGGCTGGAAAACAAAACAGTAAGATGCTGGGTTCTAGTCTTAAGCTGACATTAAAAAAATAAAAATAAAGCAGATGATTTGATTACTGCCTCTGATCTGTAACCTGGGAGCGGGTCTACTCTAGCAAAGTCTTCCATATTTAAAGGAAACAATGGGCTAGAGTTTTATGCAAAACTCTTTATTTTCATTTGTTGATAATTAATTTAAAAATGCAAGTACATTGGGGCCAGCAGATGGCTTAATGGTTAAATCACTGGATTCTCACATAGTCGATTGTGGTTCAAGTTTTGGATCCAGCAGCTTTAAACTCATACTGGGTATGTGTGTGTGTGTGTGTGTGTGTGTGTGTGTGTCCAAAATCCCAAGAAGAGAATACAGGAGAAGGGATTGTGGTGTGGCCATCCCCCCCTGGAGGGGGTGATTTCTCACTTTTTGACTCTCTGTTTCTCTCAGTCTCTCCTGCGAATGCACGTGTCCTATAGCAAAAATCTCTCTTTAAAAAAAAAAAAAGAAAGAAAGAAAGAAGAAAAATGCAAGTACATTATACTTTCTAAAAGACAAGACAAACAAGCCAATAAAGACAATTCAGGGCCAGGAGGAGCCCACACAAAAGAGTGTGAAAAATCAGAGCCATGAGTTGAGGAAAGATTTACTAAGTAGCTCCAATAGGCCAAGTAGGAGCTGGTGAGGGTAGTGTCGATGTGAACACCCAGGAGAAAATCAATATTATTAAATTAGAGCCAGTGACATGTGAGTCTAAGGAAGAAGAGGTGATGTTTCACCTGAGTTTGAAAAGTGGGAGAATACAGCTGAGCCCAAAGAAGGAGCTGGAACAAGGAGGAAGTAAGTTTTGAACAAGCTTCTTTCCCTCAAATGCCTCAGCAATGTGTCTGATTCAGCTGCGGAATTGATCCATACCCCTCAAGCCCGTGCACCACTGACCTCTGTTGGTACAGAGGAGCACAGTGATATGGGGCCTGATAAATGTACGTAAATCCCAAAGAACTACAGATAAAATGTTAGAAAACAAGAAAAAGGAGGAATGAATGTTCATCTGATAGGAAATACACAAACTGATCTTAAAGTGACTTAATACTGGTTAAAAAACAAACAAACAAACAAAAAAACAGAGTGCAGATATTTTGTTATTGAAGAGCATTTTATATTAAAATAATGGGTAGATCTCCCTATCGTAGGATGAGAAAACCACTAATCTTCCTCTTAATTAAATGATGATATTATTTTTTGTTTTTGTAGAGATTTTTGCTATAGGGTGCATGCTCTCGCCAGAAAGACAGAGAGATAGAAAGCGAGAAATTACTCCCAGGAGGAGGATGGCCATACCACAATCCTTTCTCCTCCATTCTCCTCTTAAGATTGTGGGCACACATGCACTCAGCATGAGTTTGAAGCTGCCTGGTTTAGGACTTGAACCGTGGTCGACTACATGAGAGTCCAGTGACATAACCATTACATCATCTGCTGGTTCTCCATGATGGTATGATTTAATGAGAGATGATTAAGCTCTGCTTTTAAATATAATTGCTGGATAATATGAATATGAACCCAATACAGGAGATTTGAAATAAAAAGGATCAATACTCCTAATTCTATCCAGTTTGTGCCAATTGTAGGTAATAAAATATTTTATGTATTATTTTTAAAAGAAAATAATGAATAAACATAATAACTGTTGTCAATCTAGCCAAATTTGTACTCACGGTTTCCAATTTTCAGGTCTCTCCAAAAAGTGCAAGTATTCTTAGTAGTGAGGAATGAAAGTCTCCCAGGACACATGCAGGGCTTCACTTCGATTTATGAGCTTCGGTGTTAACTAAGCAAATGCCAACTAAGTGAGCTGTCAAGAGGCTCTCTGACAAATACCAGTGTAACGGCAGGTCTGGCACACACACTTGTACAAGATATTTCACAAATCTGTTCATGTAGTATTTCATCTGTAACTACTCATTTTACCCTGGGGGAGGTCTGTTATCCTAAAGAAAACTCGCCCTGTGGAACAAGTTGACTTTATCCAGGAATACATCCACTACGGCTGGGAAAGTATACATGGGACCCCGAAATTGCAGAAGGGACTGCGGCATGGACGTACCCCCTGAGGGGGTGATTTCTCACTTTCTGCCTCTCTCAGTCTCTCAGGTGAGTGCATGCACTCTGTATTAAACATCTCTCTCAAAGATAGACAAGTAAATAAATAAAAAATAAAGGACTTGAAAAGATGCTCAACATCGCTAATCCTCAGAAGCATGCACATCAAAATTACAGTAAGATGCCACCGTACTTATTAGAATGGCTATTATCAAAAACAAAAATAAAAACCAGAAAGTAACAAGTGCTCCAAAAAGACGTGGAGAAATTGGAACACGGGTGTACTGTTGGTAAAATATAAATGATATAATCGCTACGGACGGTAGTATGGTGGCTCCTTAAAAAATTAAAAATAGAATTACGTCTGATACAGTAACTCTACTTTCAGATATATAGCTCAAAGAATCAAGAGGGACTTGAACAGATATCGTTGCACTTGCATTCATAGTAGCAGTAAAGCACTCAAACTGTGGTTTGAGTCCTTTATCTGGTGGCTTGAAACTCATTCCAGGTGTGCATGCATGAGTTCCCAAAATCCTAGGAGGAGAATAGAACTTGAGCATCCCCTCTTGGGTGTGATTTCTCACTTCCCTCTTACTTTCTCTCTCTGTCTCTCCTGTAAGTGCATATGTCCTAATAGCCAACAGGAGGAGACCCAAATGCCCAATGCCAAATACATAAATAAAATGTGGTATACACATGCAATGGGATATTCTTCATTCTCAAAAAGTCAGGAAATTCTTAAACATACTACATGAGGATGTGATGCTAAGTGAAATAAGCCAGCCACAAAGGAACAAATATGTATTAGATCATTACATTTCTATCCCTGCACTAGTCAAATTTCTTGAGACAAAATAGGATGGTGATGTCTACCAGCTGGGTAAAAGGAAAAAGGGGTAGTTTTTGTCTACTGGGTTCAGAGTTTCAGTTTAGTTTTGCAAGATAAAAAGAGTGTGCAGACAGACGATGGTTGCACCGCTGTGAACGTCGGTCCCTGTGCTGTCGGTCCCTATTTGACTTAATTCAGCAAGCACGAATTGCTGAGACAGTGCAGTGTTATGGAAGCATGAAGCCGTTCAAGCTGGGAAGACCTAAGTTTGAAATGATTCTGCTGCATTCTGATGTGGTAACTCAGAGATACCGCGCAGTCACGTTGACACTGGGTTCCTCACATTCCAATACGACTGCCCTGGAAGTATGACAAGGAGTAATTGAGAGTATGTATTGTATTTACAGTCACTGATTCAACACGTGGTCCTTGATAGCAATGATTATTCCTTTGCATTCTCCCCAGGTGTAACTGAGTATGAATATATCTGTAAGGTCTCAATGCAAATATCAACCTAACTTAGATGGGCTCATAGATTTCTTTTTACACTCTATTTTATTTTCATAAACATTTATTTATTTATTTATTTATTTATTTATTTATTTATTTATTTATGTGTTTTTAGAAAGATTTTTGTTACAGGGCATGTGCACTCACCAGAAAGATGGAGAGAGACAGAGGGACAGAAGTGAGAAATCACACCACCACCCCCCAGGGGAGGATGGACACTCCACAATCCCTTCTCCTCCATTCTCCTCTTGGGACCTTGGACACACACACACACGTGCCTGGCATGAATTTTAAGCCAGGTCCAGTACTCAAATCACGGTCGGTCACATGGGAGTCTAGCAGTAACCGTTATGCCATCTGCTGACCCTCTTCATAACCTTTCTAGGCAGGCATTATCCATCTTATTTTACCAATGGATAATCTGAATGTGAATGAGATTACAAGATTTTCCTGAGATCATGTATTGCTGTGATTTAACACAATATTGCCTTACTGCAATTTTATTGTAATTTAGATTGTACAACTTGGAAAAGGAAAAAAAATCCAAGTACTGTACTAAGCCATATCTGATACTCAGTTCCTTTCAAATCTTTTTGTTTTAATTACTAAATTTTTTTTAAAACAATGAACTTTTTGCTTGTATGGGTGACTAAGTAATTTGAAGTTAGGGATTGTATCATGTACATTTTTCGGTCTAACAATAGCCCATAGGTCAAAGGCACTTAATACCAGGCACTTAATAAATATTTGCTGAATTGAAACAGTAAAGTATATTGATGTAGGGGCCAGCAGACAGTGTGGTGGTGAAGATGTTGGACTCCCACATGGCTGACTGGTTTGAGTCCTTTATCCGGCGGCTTGAAACTCATTCCAGGTGTGCATGTATGAGTTTCCAAAATCCCAGGAGGAGAATGGAAGGGAAGGGATTGTAACTTGGGCATCCCCTTTTGGGTGGGATTTCTTACTTCCCTCTTATTTTCTCTCTCTGTCTCTCCTGCAAGTGCACATGCCCTACAGCAAAAAACCTAAAACAAACAACAAAAAAACCCTAATGACCTAAACTACCACATTTGAGGCTTACCTCTTTATGTACCTTGTTCATATTGTTTATGTAGACATTTAAATTCTAATTTTGTATTTTGATTGTGTTGCCATAAAAATTCGTTCAAATGCTAAACTTTAACACACATAAATTATGGCATGAGAGAACAATTTAACAGACTTCTTTTGCCTAGTATAATTTTCACAACTGCGGAATCTTTGAAAATGTGACAAAATGGGAAAAAAAAATTGGACAGTAATCAGAACTGACCTTTCTATTTGGGCTCCAGGATTAACTCTTCTCTTAAGTACCCAAATACCCTGGAGCAGAATATTTAAATGCTCCCTATCGAAACTTCCACATTTGCCCCAAAGAGATCATATTTATTCTGCATTTGTTGTAAATTTGCTTTTTCAGATCTTAAGACTCAGTATAACACAGATGAAAATCACTTACTAGATGTGCATTTACCTGTCCACCTGTAAAGCTAGCTAATAATAGTATTTTCTTTCCAGTCTGTTTTGGAGATTAAGTTAATATTTATATGTAGAACACCACATACTAAGTACTCTGTGAAGTGTTGTTACATTCTATATGTAGATATGTGGATACACTTTGAAAACATGAAAGTGTATTTAGGCTATTTTTCTACCCAAATGCTACTCTGGTTGGTATATGCTTTCCAGAACTGGCAGCTTGGAGTCACCGGGTATTGGTGTGTGCATGCCCAAAATCTTGAGAGGAAAATGGAGGAGAGGGGATTGCAGTGTTGCCATCCTCCTGAGGAGTAGTTTCTCACTTTCCTCCCCTCTCTCTCTTCCTCTCTGTCTTTCTCCAGTGAGAACACATTCGCTACAGCAAAAACTGAAATAAAAAATCTTAGTTTGTAAAGTGCAATAAGGCAAAGTGCAATAAGATGAGGTGCACCTGTATTCATGACATATTTAAAAAACAAGGAAACACGATTGTTAGAATTATTTTGAGTTGACTTGGAAAGAATTAAGCTGAATTGTCTCTATATTTTTATATATAGATTTGCTCTAGAGTCATGATGCATTTTGACTGAATACATTTTTTAACTATGAGAAAAAGCAGATCAAGGAACCATCAATAAAAAATAACCAAACAGAGGGGACCAGCAGTTAGTGTAATGGCTATGTTGCTAGACTCCCATGTAGTCAACTGCAGTTTGAGTCCCGGACCCGCTGGCTTAAACTCACAACGGGTGTGTGTGCATGCATGCCCAAGATCCCGAGAGGAGAATGGAGGAGAAGGGATTGCGGCGTGGCCATCCCCCCCGGGGGGTGATTTCTCACTTTCTATCTCTCTGTCTCTCTCTGCCGAGCGCACATGCCCTATAATGAAAAATCTCTCAAAAAAAATATATATATATATAACCAAATAGAGGTTAAATGAACAGGGCCTCTGGTTTGACATTTACTTAAATTTCAAAGATTGGAAAATTTTCTTTAATGATACTTGTCATCAAACAAACAAGAACAAAAAAAAGATCATTTGGTAGTCACCACTGATCACTTATTTAGCCCAATTGTCAATGTTCTGTATGCACTGGGTTCTTTGTACGACTCAATCACTTTATACACATTTCAAGAGAAATATTTCTCTCTATTAAACAAAATGTGATGGGCCTTCTAGTGGCATGTTGATGAAGGTGCTGGGTGCCACATGGCCAACTATGGGGTTCAAGTCCAGAACCCAGCAGCTTGAACAAGCGTGCCAGACACATGCACATACTGGCCCAAAAATCTCCAGAGGAGAATGGGGGAGAAGGGATTGCAGAGGTGTGGTCGTCTTCGCTGGGAGTTCTTTTTCTTTCCCTCTCTCTGGCCAATGCATACATCCTATAGCAAACAAAACCCAAACAAACTAAAAGCAAAGTGCAGTAATTAATTCTGACACCCCAAAACAAACAAGAAAGGCTTTCAAATATTTTAATCTCATTAATATTGATTCAGATTTTGATATCTCCTTTTTGGTAAAATTACATTTAATTATAACTTTTACTTTTCTATGTATTTGATCTGCTGGTATCAATCAGGTCACAGGAGATAGTAGTATTTTGTTGCCATGAATTTATTCAGTTTTCTTTAAGAAAGCAATAAAAATGAATTATTTAAAAAGAATGTTATCCCATGTTTCATGCTTATAAAATATGTTTAGATATAATTAACATAGCCATGTAAATAGTACTGTGATTTTACTATGATCAACTAGCACAATTGTCCAGAGTTAATGCAAACAACTTTTTAGATAATAAAGTTTACTTTATATTTGAATGTATTCATTTAAAGTCAGAGTTAATTAGAAGTCTGATAAGAGCATTTTTCTCCAATTTATGCTCAAATTTGTATGATTATATGCAAAAGCATACCAGAATCTGCACATATAAGCTTCATTTAATCCTGAAAAACTATAAGGCATAGCAAAGAACATAGCCAGTGTGGTACAAACAGATAAAAATTGATCACCAGTAGATAAAGGAAATAGTGAAGAGCAATTAAAAATAAATCGAATTGGTATAACATCAGAATATACATGAGTATTTCGGAGCTCCTCTTTTTTTCACATGAATTCAGGTAAAGTTTTTCAAGTTGGAGAGCATGCTCTGCTTCCACATATGCAAACCTTCAAATTACTCATTTTTAGGAACGATAATTAGTAACACTGGTAAGGATACTAGTAAATATGTATAAATTAAATAGGACTAAGATTTAAGCTGCGATCCATTGATTCAAGCTCTTTAATAAAAGCTTTTGTCCACGTCAGCATTTAGTCAGTGCAGAGACGTAGTGTTCTCTGTGGGGAACTAGGTAGTGTAATTTTCTGTCGTGACAATTTTCGCCAGAGTAAGAAAAGTGGGATTATCATTTATTTCATCTTCTGAGAATCTGAAGGCCTGGACTGAGAGAAACAAAAACATACAAAGGCTTGTCAAGATTTCTAAAGCAATAAGAAAAATAGTATCACTTAAAATAGAGGTTTAAAAACTCACCTATCTGGGAATAGAAGAAAACAAGGGAATATTGTTTTTTTTTCCCCTTTTATAGTAATAATAGTAATTTAAATAAAATAATAAAACAAATACTTTTATTTTCTTACAGTACTATTTTCTTGATTTTTTTTTTGAGGGGGATTGTATGATTTCATGAGCAGTCATAATTACTAAGTTTCAAATTCAGACTTAGCTCTCTCTTTTTCATTTGCTTGAATTTTCATGAGAAAATAAGCAAACAGGTTTGCAGCTGATTCCAGGTTTACAAAAGAGTGTAAGAAATGAAAGTTTGTCTATGGTTCATTTCTTATGAGAGAAAAAGGTTATTAAGTTTATCACTTTTATTAGTGGCATAAAATAGCTAAATTCATATGCAAACATTCTTTAAGTAGAGATGATTGACTTAACATTATTCTATTTTTATTTTCTCAAAGTTTGATTTTAGAGTAATTATAAAAGTGGAAGATGGCCATATTAAATGATGTCTTCTAAATTTTTAACACAACATGAAATTTTTCTCCCCAAAATTTATTTTTTCTCTAAGGGTACTGTCTGCTGAAAAGAAACATTTTTTAAAACAAAACACAGAGATTAGTGAAAAATAAATATCTCTTATTACTCCTTTTTCAGTTTCTTGCATAGATTTCAATTATCTTCTGTTGTCTAAAAATATATTATGTATAAGAATATTAGATTTATCATAAATCAATTATCCTATACATACTTTTTGAAAGTTACTTTTTTACATTAAACTGTATCCCTTATCATTGATGTCTATTCATATTACTACATATACATTTGCTTCAATATTTTTTGTGACATTATACATATTATATAAATACACCATAGTTTTAAAAATGTGTCTCTTTGCAAGGATATCTTCAGGTTTTATTAGGTGTAATATTGTTTGATAAAAGTAATAATAACCAAATAGTCTCCAAAGACAGTTTCAATTTACATTCTTACATGATAATATCAATATAATAATACTAAAGTAATCATTTTACTATAACTTCTTTAATGATGTCCTATAGCAAAATTCTGGCTCTTGGTCTAGTAGCTCACTTAAGCTAATCTTAACAAACATCAAACTGGGACCAGCAGTTGGCGTAATGGCTATGTTGCTGGACTCCCATGTAGTTGACCGCGGTTCGAGTTCCAGACTTAGTGGTTTAAACTCACGCCGGTGCCCAAGGTCCCGAGAGGAGAATGGGGGAGAAGGGATCGCGGCATGGCCATCTCCCATGGGAGGTGATTTCTCGCTTTTTGTCTCTCTGTCTCTCTCTGTCTTTCTGGTGAGTGCACGCACCCTATAGCAAAATCCTCTCCAAAAACAAACAAACAAAACCCCATCAAATTATTCTTGGAAATCATCATACTTTTATATATTCTTTTTATATATCTTGCCTCATTTTTCGCCAAAGTTTATCATTGACTATGTATTATTTTTTATTCTAAGATTTTTTTTCTAATGCCAAATGCACTGTAATTTTCTTCTGAAACATTTATTTTAAGTTAATTATTTACATTCATTCCCTGAGTACATCACAGCATATAAAATGCGATTTCCCATCCAGAATATACTGCATAGTGGCTTAATCATACATGTTTTGGTCAATAATTTTCCATTTCTAGTTTCATATGTATATATATATTTTTACCCTTATTTCTTACCCTCTGTCATTTCCCACCCTCCTCCCACACTATCTTAGGTGTCCACAGTTGTTTTCCATCCCTTTTTTGCCCCACATTTTATTGATTCTCAAAATTTCTTAAATAATCTTACTACTTTCAATAGCAAGTTCAGCTGATACATACGTATCTGTGAATACATGTCTGACTTTAGGTGTGAAACTCTAAGTAGAATAAATATAAGGTAGCACCTGGCTGACTCTATCTAGTATTTTAAATGGAATTTCTATGTAATTTTAGTACATTGAGAAATTAGTTCTACTGTTCATACATATTGTACATATTTTCTTAATTTATTGCTTTAAAGATGTTTTGCTTTATGCTGTGATGATATTAGTGGAAGGTGGGACTAGTTTAGGTCATATCAATTTGGATCTGCTTCCTCAGAACATTTCTTCCTGTGAAATGTTGCCTCCCTTTTTGGCTTGAGCAGTTCATGCTCAAAGAGGATGATCTATGTGCCTTGCCTCACAATGAAAGTCTTTAATTCACAGCCATTTATTTATTTATTTTATTTTTTGCTATAGGGGGTGTGCATTTGCTGAAGAGAGACACTGAGACACTGAGAGAGAGAAGGAAAATGAGACATCATCCCCATGGGGGATGGCCACACTGCAGTCCCTCCTCCTTCATTCTTGTCTTGGGATTTGGGGCACCTACGTGCATGACCGTGGCATGGGTCTGGGAATGGAACCATGAAGCTGATCATGTGGGATCCAGCACCTCTGAACCACCTGCATAGCCTTCTAAAAGAATTCTTAGCTTAATTTTTTCTTCATCAGTGTAAAGCTGGCTACAGGGTTTTTTTTTTCCCCTTTTTCTATATTTTACTTTTAGGTAACTCTTGTTCTCTATGCTTGGCCGCTAGGGTTGAGATCCATGTTGACGTAAATAATGACAATGATCTGTGGCTTTTTCCCGAACTCCCATCCTCTTCTCTCTCCATTCTCTCTCTGCTCTGTTGGATCTAAATTCTCAAGACGGGTTCACTTTTCTCATGGCATTGGCATTAGCCCAGTCCCTAGCACTCCTCTAATTACATTTTTTATTTACGCAGATCTTAGGTCACTAGTATTTTCAGATCTAGGTATTGATATTTCTGTTTTAGGGGCTGGCAGGTGGCATGGTGGATAAAGGCAGTGGATTCCCATATGGCTGACCGTGGTTCAAATTCCAGACCTGGTGGCTTGCTTTCTCACTTTCACTTTGTCTATATGTCTGGTCAAATAAAATAATAATAAGTAGAATTAAATAAATAAATAATTCTTTTTAAAAAATGTACTCTTTTAGGACCAGAGAATGGCATCATGTTTACATTGCTGGACTCCCACATAATTGACTGCAGTTTGAGTCCCGGACCTGGTGACTTAAAACTCACACAAAGCATATGTCCATGTGTGTCCAAAATCCTGAGAGAAGAATGGAGGAGAAGAAATTGTGGTGTGGCCATCCCCCTGAAGGATGATTTCTCGCTTTCTGTCTCTCTCTCTCTGTCTCTCCAGTGAGTGCATGTGTCTTATAGCAAAAATCTCACAAAACATTTTGCTCTTGGTATTTCTTCAATCTTTAACTACAGATGTTCCTGTAGATTTCTAACATTCAGTACTCCAAATGTTCAACTATTTTGATAGATGATAGAGAATAGGAAAAGCCATGACTTGTCAAGCAGGCAATATGGTAGCAGACATACCTAGTGTGTGCTGGTTAATAGGTTATATTAATCTCATGCATTATTATGACATGTCTTCTACTTACGAATTTTTTATAGAGTAAATTTCCTCAATGATTAATGAAAGAAACAGGTGCTGAGCCGAAGTATTGACCCAACCAGTGCCTGCCTTTCTGTTTTCCCATGAAGTCACCAGTAAGAATTCGGTCTTCTTTCAATGGTGGAGAAACCCCTCGATGCAGGGAAAGCATGAATAAAGGTCAAATAAGATCAACTTCCAGAGGTCACTGCACTATTTTTCTTTCCAGCCCGGTAACTTTTGGCCATACGTGCCCATATCAACCCATGCAGCAGGAAATGAGGGCTGCAATTTTCATCATGATCCGCAATTCCTCAAAAGTGCATTTAGAGGGCTGTTGGCTTTCTTGAGTCATGAATTAAGCAGAATAACAGAAGGTAGCATGTCAAAAGACCATCAGCAGTCCCCAGGCTATCTATGGAGTACCAGTTCTGTAAAATGTTTCCAGTTGGTATGCAATCATGCATGAACTTAAGTTAAAAACAACAAAACGCTAGGCTACTTCAGCTATTATCAAAATTGTACCTGTAGTTTCAGTGTATTTATCTCTTTGAAAATGGTATTTTAAAGTCCAAAACTGCATGCGAGGTTCTGTGGTTTTCATACATATAAATAAACCTTATGAAAATAAGTGTAGCTTTCATGGCTGGTCTATATTCACACCTCCCTTGGATTTTGTAACTACTGTAAACTATCCAAACATCATCTAAATGTCAGAGGTACATTTCTAACACCGAATATACAAATGTTCAACTAGTTTGATAGAAAAGAAGGGAACATGACAATCATTTGAAAGGAAAATACATTTCTCAATAAACATAGATTCACCTATACTGACATCGTTCTACAGTGTTAGAAGACACCAGTAGTGGAAGGTTATATGGTTTGTCCAAGGCTGGGTGTGGGGTGGGAAGGGAGACAACATGATGGCTGTCTTGATAATATTCATAAAATAGGTGTCAAACACACACACTGAAAAGGTAAGAGACTAGAGAAGGAAAATTGTTGCTATCTGAATGTAATCAGAGAAGAAAGTGACAAATCAAGTTGGTGTCCTATTTCTCACAGTGTCCAGAATGCCATTCCAAAAACAATGCATGTAGAGCAGCACTCTTAGGAGAGCCGTACTGTGGCTTTGCTCTCCTGGTGCTTACCATTCAAGAGTTTAGACAGGGAGGAGAGAAGTGCTACCATTTATTATTTATTATCTCTTTTTCTTTTGAAGAATTTTTTGCTATAGTGCGCATGCCATTATGTCAACTGCTAGTCCCAAGTGCTACCATTTATTGAGCAGCTGCCATGTGTCAGACACCATGGACTGTGTACACAGACTCGTCACAGTTAATCTCGGCCACGTCACTTGCACTCTGTGTGTCATAATCATTTTTCTATGAGGGAATCCATTAAGGATCATGGGTACAAGATAATTTTGCCAAGTAGTAAGGCAGTAACAATCCAGGTCTATAAAGATCAAATAACTCTCCATTCTTAGCTACACTGTATTGGCTTTAGGACTGAATATTTCAAAGAGGGGAAACTATGAAGAAAGAAGGAAGTCTAGGGGTCCAGTGTGTGTCTGGATGAAATAATGCATAGATTATTGGTCCTGGCTGGGTGGAAGAAGATGTGAATCAAACATTGACTTGAAAGCTTAGGATAAAATGGAGGGAGGCGAGAGGTTGTAGAGTTCATCAGATTTATGGAGACGAAATGGGAATGTGGGAGTTAGAAGAAGAGTAATAGTTATGAGACAAAGCAATGCTAGGTGTTTGAATGACCCCAAACTGTGACTTTGGGCTTGGGCTATTGTAGAACAGGTATAAAAAATTTTAAAAAATAATAGGGCCAGTGAAGCACTTATCTCATGGAATTCATTATGGACAAAGTCTGAAGAATTTGAGTCTCTGATCTTGTAAGTTCTAGTGCATCATGCCATCAAAATATTCACTACCTCATAATCCATTGTGTTCGCTAAACTGGAATTTCACATATATTTTGTATATAAGCCTTATCTTTTGGAGTAAATAAAACAAATTATTCAATTGTCAGAAAAGTCATGATGTGTTTTCAATGCAAAAATGCATCATGTCTTTTCTGATGACCCAATAGAAAAGTGTGTCATGACTTTTCCAACAACCCAATATATAGGCTGGCAGCTTAGCATAATGGTTAAGCACTTGGTTGGGAATCCAGATCCCACGTGAATGTTTATGGTTTGAATCCCAACCCCGGGGATTTGAAAAAGATGGTGAATACAATGCATGTTTGCCCCAAACTCTGATAGGATGGAAAAATAATTGCAGCATGACCACACTCTGTTGGGGATGTTTTTTGTTCTCTCTCTGGCAAGCACACATGCCCTCTGACAATTAAAAATGTTTTTAATTAAATTATATTCTCATTGCTATTTAGGTGATGTTAGTTTTGTTTATAGATTTGTAAAATGACAGTCTTTATTTTGCTTTTTTAAAATAAAATGTAGTAAGGTAATACAGCAAAACTGCAGCTCTAGAACAAAGGTTACATTTTACTCAAAGATAATTTTATTTTTTGGAAAGAAAAATTATATGAATGAGATTATTTTTATGTTAATAACCAAAAATAATTTGTTAGAGAGAGATTTTTTACTATAGGGAGCATGTGCTTGCTGGAGTGACAGAGAGAGACAGGGAGACAGAAAGCAAGAAGTCACCCCTAGAGAGGATGGTCTTGCTGCAATCCCTTCTCCTCCATTCTCTTTTTGGGATCTTGGGCACACTTGCATACATGACTGGCATGAGTTTTAAGTCGCTGGGTTCAGGACAGGATCTGTGGTCAACTACATGGGAGTCCAGTGACATAACCATTAAGCCATCTGCTGGTCCAAACTTAGAAATAAATTATAACCTATCTGTTTAAATTGTGTTTATTCTCTAAAATATCAGTCACATTAAAAAGATTATAGAAACATGCTTTCAAGTGTCTAGTCACAGAAATCCATCTTGGAGCATCACACTTACCATAGAATTTAATGTCACATTTGATTTTCATTTTTTTTCAGTTCAAGGCAACTCTATATATATTTTAAATAATAAAACTAGGAACTATTTTTACATTGAAATATATTTTCCTTTAGCTATTCGCAGTAACCTTGAAGAATGAAGTTTATGTACACTGTCGGTTATAAGAAAGTATAATAATTAGAAAAAATTATACTTACTTTTAAGAGTTAAAATATACATTTTTTTCCCATGTATAAAATATGAAAAACATATATATGCCTATTGGATGGAGATATCTGCTTCTGATCACATTTCATATTAAATATTATGTTTATACATACATTTTCATCCTTTATTTATTGTGATGTTCCTTTAAAACCAATAAAACACGGCAATCAATCAAAACAAAACAAAAATAGCAGAGCCTCACCTCAATCCTTTCACTTCCTCTACCGGATCTTACCTTCACAGTCCTTTCACTTTTCGATATTTATACCAGAGGAAATAACCCATGAGAACATGGGTCCTGCCAAGCTCAAGTTGTTGTTGTTTTATTTAAAGAAAAGGTGCTTGTGTCATTGATGGACTTCAGAAAATTATATATATTTTCCTTTTTGACATTGTACTATGTGATCATCAATGTTCATCTAGAAGGAATGAAAGTTTCCTCTGAAAGTACTGACTTCTCAGTTTGGTCTAGGCTGGGCTGGCCTGCTGGCCTTGTATTCAGTGTATCAGCTTTCTCGAGCTCGTGCTCATTATAAATATGCTTTAATGACCTCTAAGTAGTTGTCTTTTTTGCATATCATGAATTGATATCCACATTTTCGGAGACGGGAGATGACACTGGTATTTAATTGTATTTCAGAAAAATCAACCAGGTCATCCTGAGAAGGGTCATAATAATCGAGGTAGTGGATACATACATTTACTGTTTACTAAGAATTTGCTGAGACTCTACTATCATTGTTGCAAGAATTGAAAAAAAAATTCAATGGACACATAAGAATTGCACATATAGGGTTGTTGGAAAAGTCATAAAGTTTTTTTTCTTTTTTTCAAATGTCATTTATTTATATAAACAATCAAGATCAACCAATGACATACTGCCCATTTTGTTCGATAAACTTTTGCTATCTTTCAGCGAGCTTAATAATTCCTTATTCACAGAAGGACTTGTCTATTGGTGAAAAACTGAACAAGGTGCTGATTTATAGCCTCATTGGAATTGAACATTACACCATGCAAGGAGTTTTGAGGAGAGCGAAGCAAGTAGAAGTCTGACAGCGCAAGGTCAGGCGAGGATGGAGGGTGTGGGAACATGGCCCATCCAAGCTCCAGTAGTTTTTGACAGGGGATCAAATCCGTGTGTGGTCTCACATTGTTGTGATGGAACACAACTCTTTTATGATCAATGAGCTCTGGATGTTTCTGGATGATGAATTCCTTCAAACTGTCCAACTGCCGACAGTACACACTCAAATTGATTACTTGGTTCCTTGGTAGGAGCTCAAAAAACATGACACTTTAAAAATCCCACCACACTGAGAGCATAACCTTCCTCTGATGAATGCCTGCTTTTACTGTCATTTAAGCAACCTTTCACATGGGTACCAAGACTGCACACCACACTGTTGTAAATAATCCACTTCTCGTACCAGAAATCAGTGCTTCAAAAAAGAATCATTTTCCTCATGGTTAAGGAGCATATCACAGATGTTTATATGCACCATCAAATGAACTTCTTTGAATTCCTGAAGAACCCAAATACCAAGCTTGTGTACGTATTCCAGCTTCTCCAGGTAGTTGTGAACACGTCTGTGTTGGACGTTCCATGTTCCTGCGCTCTCTCGTGTTGTGTAACGTGGGTTTGACTTGAGCACTGCCTTTATTTTGTGGGCATAAACCTCACTGGCCTTCTTGATGAATTTGAAGATCAAAATAGCCAGCACAGAATTTCATGAACCATCGCTGGCACGGATGCTCTGTAGAACACTGTCACCGTAACCTTCGTGCAACTTTTCACAAACTTGATGCAAGTTGTTCCCTTGGTGGAAGTAAAACAGTAAAATTAGGTGAAAATACACAGTTTGGTCTTCCATCTTCAACTTTGCAAAATCTCCAAAACTTAACCAGATTGCTTTATTTATTTATTTATTTATTTATTTATTTATTTATTTCCAGAATGAACTAGTACTGTCAGTTGTTAAATGACATAGCAATAACAGAGATGCAAATTACCATAGTACTTCCGGAAATTAACTAGCACTATCTGTTGCAAAAGTGCATTGTGACTTTTTGGACAACCTGTTATTTACCGGATACAGCGCATTGCTCTAAGTATTGAGGCAGTTTTCTGGATGATATCTTGGTGACAGCAGGTACTTGTGCATTTACAATTCTCAGAGGAACCTCTCCTTATCACCTTTCCAGAAATCCACACAGGGCAAACACATATCCAGACGCTGAGATAATCGTGTCATGAGCTAAAATTTGACAGAGGACTCGTGAGACAGAATAAGAGGAAGGAAGAAAGCACTCCCCAGTAGGGTTTCGACCCTCCACAATCCCCCATCCTTTCAGGATTTGGGGCCCATATGCACGTATGCTCTACATGTTTCTTGAGCCACTGGGTCTGAGATTTGAGCTACATGACTGGCCATGTGGGATGTGGCTTCCTTTAATCACAAGGTCCCAGTGCTGGCCCACACTGCAACTCCTTTTAAAGCAATTCCAGCACCAAGGGAAGAATAAGAATAATCCCCAAACAATATTTTTATGGTATGTATTAACACAATCTATACTTTTAAAGAACTGATCTTTAAAAAGACAACCTCAGTTCTTACTGATTTAAAATTTTTTATAAAATAGTCAAATGTCACCAATGCCGATTAAATAAATTCATTTATTCTTTCTGTTTAGGGATTGCAAATTTCAAAATTTTCTATGTATAAAAATGGGCATAATTTTAAGAATAACTGTTTAAAAGTTGAAAGATCTTTGGGACCAGCAGCTGGTATAATGGCTATGTTGGTGGATTCCCGTGTAATCAACTGCAGTTTGAGTCCCAGACCCAGTGGCTTAAATTCACACAAGACGTATGTGCCAGCTTGCCCAAGATCCTGAGAGGAGAATGGAGGAGAAGGGATTGCGGTGTGACCATTCCCCCCTTGGGGGTGATTTCTTGCTTTCTGTCTGTCTGTCTCTCCCTGTTTTTCTGGAGAGTGCACAAGCCCTATAGCAAAAACCTCTCTAAAAAAAAAAAAAAAAAAAAGAAGTTAAACTATCTTGTTTGTCCATATCCAATGTAAAGATTCCAGAACCCAAACCAGTCACTTTGTGGGTAATTTTTCAAGCACTTTTTTTTTCTCTAAATATGTGCATATCTTTCATTGGATAAAAACATTTTCAATGTATCAATACAAGAACATATTTGAAGGTAACAACTTTAATTTCCAGTGTTTTCCATTTGGATGTAATTTTATGTAAAGGAATGCAGCATGCATCTCTTGCTTAAATCACTGTTTTGCCTGATCTGTGGGCAGTGTGCTTAAAGAATTCAGTTTATACCTTGTGGGAATTTTTTTTTTTTTTTTTTTTAAGGTAAACTGTATAATAAACGGTTTTGTGATTTTTGAAGGCACTTTTTGGAATTCAGGGCCATTTCTTGTGCTGTGCGAAGCTATCCTTAGTGCTTTCTGGGGAGCAGACTACTTAAAATTCCTGTGGACACATTCAGTGAAATATGTGGATTTGGAATAAGCAGTGAAATATTTCTCTACCTAATTGGGATGGTCCGTGCCAATTCTCACGGTGGGCACTGTCAGCTATTTTCAGTCTGCCAGTTGTTTCTTTGGGGGTTTCAGTAATGTCCACACTTCCCTAGTGCAGCCACTTTCCTTCTGCTTCCAGCTCGATCTAAGGAGGCATCGAGAACAAAAAGCACGCGCCACAGTAATACAGTCACGTCGGGAGAGCATGCACCCTCCCCCAGGAACCGAGCAAGCCAAGGTGCTCAGCGCCAATGCTCACTGGACTTTAATAATTAAACCCATTCTTTCTCACTTTGTTTTCCTGTGTTGTCATATAGAGCATATGCACTTAAACAGTCTGAACAGCAAGGTATCGCTTACCTTCTGCTCATTGTGCCAGAAATGCAGGATTGCAGCTCTATGGCCAGCCATTTATGCCTCCTCCCTCAGCTTCTAAAGATCTGCTGATTCATTCTTTCATTCCAGGTATTCCACCTGAACAAGATCTAAGATAACCGTTCTTCCAAATGTGGGGTCATCAAGAAGGAATCACTGGCAAGACCTCAAGTGATTCTTTTTTTGGAGGGTTTTGCTATAGGGCGCATGCACTCATCAGAAAGACGGAAAGAGACAGAGAGAAAGAAAGTGAGAAATCACCCCCCCAGGGGGTATCGCCATGCTGCAATCCCTTTTCCTGCATTCTCCTCTCGGGATCTTCGGCACACACGCACACATGCCTGGTGTGAGTTTAAGCCAGTGGTTCTGAGATTTGAATCATGCATACAAGTGACACTGAAAATCTTGAGGCCTCAGTAAAAAAACAAGAAAGGGGATACTTGTTTAATGTACACTACAACTTAGGCATTCACAGAAATAATACAGTTTTACTAATATAGGCTTGCTCTTGTTTCTGAATGTTCCAACAGGTAGCTAGATAAAATGGAATATTTTGTTTCCAATCTCAACAGCATAGTCTCTTTTCAGGTTAAATATTGAGTCTACAGATGTAACTCCATTATAAATGAAGGAGTATCTGTACTTGAAAAAAAATTCCTGCCCAGGCAAGGTGATATACACTGCTACAAAGCTATACTCTGCAGGATGGAATCACACGGGAGACTTGGGCTTGACTCTGTCCAACTAAATGACATGTGTGGTGACAGGTGCTGGTAAACCCTGTGACTTCGGGGAGCTGAGGTGGGAAGATGGTGCGTATGAGGCAACATGGCAAGACTGTCCATTGATTGATTGATTGAGTGATTGATTGAGATTTTTGCTGTAGGGCATGTGCGCTCACTAGAGAGACAGAGACCAAAAGCAAGAAATCACTCCCTGGGGGGATGGCAATGCCACAATCCCTTCTCCTGCAGTCTTGTTTAATGTACACTACAACTTAGGCATTCACAGAAATAATACAGTTTTACTAATATAGGCTTGCTCTTGTTTCTGAATGTTCCAACAGGTAGCTAGATAAAATGGAATATTTTGTTTCCAATCTCAACAGCATAGTCTCTTTTCAGGTTAAATATTGAGTCTACAGATGTAACTCCATTATAAATGAAGGAGTATCTGTACTTGAAAAAAAATTCCTGCCCAGGCAAGGTGATATACACTGCTACAAAGCTATACTCTGCAGGATGGAATCACACGGGAGACTTGGGCTTGACTCTGTCCAACTAAATGACATGTGTGGTGACAGGTGCTGGTAAACCCTGTGACTTCGGGGAGCTGAGGTGGGAAGATGGTGCGTATGAGGCAACATGGCAAGACTGTCCATTGATTGATTGATTGAGTGATTGATTGAGATTTTTGCTGTAGGGCATGTGCGCTCACTAGAGAGACAGAGACCAAAAGCAAGAAATCACTCCCTGGGGGGATGGCAATGCCACAATCCCTTCTCCTGCAGTCTCCTTTCAGGATTTTGGACATGTACACACTCGGCATGAATTTGAAGCCATGGGGTCCGGGATTCAAACCATGGTCGATGACATGGGTGTCCAACAACATCACCATTACACCCTCTGCTGGCCCCATAGCAAGGTTGTCTTACAGAGCCACGTGTGGTGGTACACACCTGTAGTTCCAGTTGGGAAACTGAGGCAGCAGGGTCATGCCAGTAAGATTTTGTTTAAAACTAAAAACAAAACAAAACAGAAAAAAACCCTCCCTATTAGATAGGTCCTCAATAATTGCTTTGCAATAACTTTTTAGGTAAATTTCACTATTTCCTTTATGTTTGACTCTCCTGTTCATCGCCAGGATGGGTCTGTGTGTAGGCAGAAGGGAAGGGTTCTGAGATCCTCAGGCGTTCAGAGGTGTTGTCTGGAGCTGTGACGTTGGTATCATTTACCTCTGGGAACGGATGTGCCGGCACCTGCCCCTGCTGCCCATGGTCAAGCACTGGAAGACATTGCCCATGTACATGTCATCGGGACTCCAGCTGCTTTGTTTTTGTTTTGTTTTGTTTTGAATTGGTTAATTAATTGATTTTTTTTCTCATGAGAGAGAGAAAGACCCTTAACTGGGTCCTCACATAGGATCCACACCCCAGTTCTATAGTCAGTCAGAATCATGCCCCAGCCAGGATCACGCCCCGACCATGTCTAACTTGTTTAAGCAGACACGGGACATGACCCAGAGCCCTCACCCATGGTCGCTAGCATCAGGCCGCAACATCCCTACTGTCTGCACCCTGTGAATGGGCCCTTGACTCCCAGCTTTTGTGAATTGAATCGCATTTCCATTAAATCTGTCCTGCTTGCTAGGATGCGTGGAGGAGGAGGAAGGGGAGGAGGAGGAGTATTTTGATTAGAAAAACAAGACCCTGGAATTTGATAGAAAGTGGGCCAATATGGAAGATTTGTTGCTGAGTGAAGCAAGTCAGGCTATGAAAGAGAGATATTGCATGTCTCCACTTAACATGTACCGACTGTCTGAACTCTATGGTAGAGACTGAAAGACTGGAGGACATAAAAGTATTAAAAATTGTAATGGAGGGAACCAGCAGTTAGCGTAATGGCTATGTCGCTGGACTCCCACATAGTCGACCCGCGGTTCACGTCCCGGACCCAGTGGCTTAAAACTCACGCCGGGTGCGTGTGCGTGCGTGCCCAAGATCCCGAGAGGAGAATGGAGGAGAAGGATGGACACTAGGGACAAAGCGGAAAGAGAGTGTGAGGGGGAAGAGCATGGGAAATTTGGGGGGAAATGGAGAGGTAAGACACTTGTGGGACACAGATAAGGTTTATTATCTGTTGACGAGGATGTGCATGGTGGTCTCAGCTGGGCTGGACTGAGGTGTATATTATGCTGGGTAAAGTCTCTTCACAATCTAAATGATGTATAACGATTTAATATATTAATAATAATAATAAATATATAAATAAAAAATATATACATGCTGAGAAAAAACAAAAACAAACCCGCATTACAGGTGCCCTGAGGGGGCACCACAGTCTGCAGGGTCCTTGGGGTGGCCCGAGTCCTCTGCCGTGTCATTGCCGCTGGGGACAGGGTGGTGAGCTGGGACACCCAGATCCGGAGCACGCAGGCGCTCGGCATCCTCTGCAGATGAGGTGTCAGCGCACACTCCTCCAGCTCTGGCACCCTCGGGAAGCTGCCAGGGCCGGCGCCCCACCAGCCCAACGTCGGCGATTTCAGACCCACCCACCACCAGATGCACGTAACCTCCTGCGGACCGACAGAGCTCTGAACCAGAACGGCACTTGACACTGGACGGGACACGAGTTCCATCTGACCTTCCTGTGTGAAGCCTGAGTCTACGAGCAGGTGGTGAAGACCGGAATTCTAGATGCAGGATATCTGCCCGCCGGTGCACACGGTGAACGGGGACCTCCTGATCCTGACATCCAGGCAGAAGCCACCCGGGGGAGTTCCTCAGTGCCTTCAGCATGCGGAGGACTTGGAGGACGAGATCTCCGAGTTGCTGCAGGACTTCCAGGAGAGCGGCAGGACCTTCCTGCACACGGTGCTTCCAGTGACCGCCCAGAGCCTCCCAGCGGTGGCCCTCCAGGACCATTTCCTGGAGCGTCCTAGTCCTGGTCACCGGCTCCTCCCCGATGTCTGTTTTCACATCTCTGCTGGTGGACGGTAATGTCACCCAAACAAACTAGACACATGGAATCAGAAGATATGCATGCATGCCAGATGGAAAATGAGACATTTTTCTAGCACATCTTATTTATAAGTGACATATTCAGGCTTCATTTTTCTTTAACTGAAAAGAAAAACAGTTTAAAGTATGTTTCCTCTAGCACGCATGCGTCTTTACTTTTGTCCTCCCTCCCTGTCCTCCTCCCCTGGCTGGCTGGACTATACAGATACCCACACAGAGCAATGGGCGGATCTTAGTAGAAAAGGCCTGGGTAAATACACACTCGGATATGCTGGTCTCAAACAACAAAGAAACAAAGGAAGAGGAAAATCAGAGTGATTTAAGTGTCCACCAGCAGGATAGGGGGAAAATTAGCTGTGGTATTTCCATTCCGAAGACAATATTTAGAAAGAATGAGATGACGGTGGAAACAGCTCAGATGCGTATTGATGGGTGAAAAACATGTGCATACATATAATAGAATATTATTCAGCATTAAAAAGAAATGAAATTCTGCCAACGTGGGAAGAGTGCTAAGACATTATACTGAGGGCAAGAATACATGTAGTATCATTCCACTTGTATGGGCCTCGAACAGTCAACTTTATAGACAGAAAGTGTAGCTGTGGTTACCAGGAGTTGGGGAAGATGGGAACATGGGACAGTGTTGTCTGTTGAGTGCAGAGTTTCAGTCTGGGTGAAAACATTCTGCAGATGGAAGATGGTGATGATTACATAAAAAGAGAAATTTACTTAATGTCCTCCCCACCCAGAACATAAAATTTACCATCTTACCCATTTTTAAGCATACACGTCGGTAGTGTTAGGTATCACCTCACTGTGGTAAAACTTACTCAGAATGTTTTCATATTACATTGTGACTGTGTACTCACTAAATAAAGAACTCCTCCTTCTCCCTCTCCCCAGACCCTCGTAACTGCCATTGTACTTCCCATTTCTGTGAATTTGACTACTAAAAATACTTCATATAGGTGAAATCAATACTTTCTTTAATTTTTTTTGTGAGCGGTTTTCTCTATAGGGCACGGGCGCTTGCTAGAAAGTCAGAGAGAGACAGAGAGACAAAAAGCGAGAAATCACCTCCCAGGGGGGATGGCCATACTGCAATCCTGTCTCCTGTATTCTCCTCTTGGGATCTTGGGCACGCACACACACGTGCCTGGTGTGAGTTTAAGCCACCACGTCCGGGACGCGAACCATAGTCGACTAGATGGGAGTCCAGCGACACAGTCATTACACCAACTGCTGGTCCCAAAATCAGTACCCTTTTTTTATTTTTTATTTTTTTTTAATTGGACTTGTGAGCTTGCTAGAGGCAGAGAGAGAGAGAGAAAGAGAGCGAGAGCGAGAGAGCGAGCGAGCAAGTGCACTCCCAGGGAAGATGGCCATGCTGCAATGCATTCTCCATTCCCCTCTTGGGATTTTGGGCACACACACATCTGTGTCCAGCGTGTTTTTCAAGCTGCCAGGACTCCTGCCACGCAGTCAGCCATGTGGGATCCAAATACTCTAACTGCCATGCCGTCTGCTGGGCCCAATACTTGTTTTTAGCACAGTCTTCTAGGTTCATCCGTGTTATAATATGATGGCAGGGCTTCCTTTCTTTATAGGGCTGAGTAATTAACATGGCGTGTACGTACCACATCTCATTCTTTCTCTCCGTATCGATAATCGCGTTGGTTGCTTCCACCTTTTGATGATTGTGAAAAGCACCACTATGAACATACATGTAAAAACATCTTTTTGAGATCCAGTTTCCAGTTTTTTGGTTATATATGGAGAAGCGGGATTGCTAGGTCCTGTGGTGGTTCTATGCTTAACTTTTTACTTAATTGCTAGAGGGCCTGTGCACTTGCCGGAAAAAGAGAAAGCGAGAAAGGAAGAAAGCAAACTCAATGGGCATGGTTATGTCACAATCCATTCTCCGTCCTGTTAGGGTTTGGGACATGGATGGCACGCACCCAGCATGTCTATCAAGCCAATCCGTCATGTGGGATCCCTTGACCTCTAGTCTATGGGGCCAGCTCTCTATCTTTAATTTTTTGAGGAACCACCATTTTCTATATCTGTTGAGTCATTTTATATCACCACCAACAATGCACAGGAGCTTAGATTGCTCCACCTCCTTGCTGACACTTCTTATTTTATTTATCTATTTTGATAGTTGCTGTCCTGGTGGGAGTGACACGATAGCTCATCGTGGTTTGAATTTGCATTTCTCTGCTGATTAGTATTGGGGAGCATCTTTTCATGTTTATTAGCTGACGTGTGGGAACTTTGTCCTCACCTCTCAGTAAGTATCATTCCTTTGGCATCCTACTCTTTGAAACTCTTTGGTTCCACACTCTGCATGATTTCCTCTAAAACCAAACCAGTGTAAACTCTAAGTCTAACTCCAAATTTCCATAATTTCTGGTTCATTCATCAGTCTCTGGAATGAATTGGACACACTCTTCTTCTTTCCTCCATGTCAGAGTCCCCTTGTTCAAAGGTGTAGTTTCAGTCATGAAGTAAAGTTATTTAATGTGTGTGTGTTTTTTTTTTTTTCCTTAAATCCTCCATGTCAGAGTCCCCTTGTTCAAAGGTATAGTTTCAGTCATGAAGTCAAGTTATTTAATGTGTTTTTTTTTTTTTTCCCCTAAGTGCTTAATCCCTTAATCCAGAAGTAGAGTAGGCGTGGGCACCCAGGTAACAGAGGGAAAGAATCTTACTGACAGCCCTGGATCTGAAATCTGTTGCTACATAGATGAGAACAGCAACCATCCTGTCAGTCTCAACTGCTGTATTATTAAAAAAGAAAATGTGAGCAAATGTCTCACATACGTCACAATTCCCTTTATGTCGATGATAATATATGTGAGAGGCTTTCAAACACTTGTAAAAATCCTACACAACAATATGGTGTTTTGTAATTTATAAAGACCTTTCCAATGTAGGTTTATCATGTAATTTTTACAGTGTTTTGAGATGGACAGAGAGATGATATTTACAAAGTATTTATGTATGTGCTAATAGCACATACATAATAGCACCTAATACTCCAATTTTATGTATAAAAGATGATCTTTAAAATGATGACTTTTGGGGTCAGCAGGTAGTGTAGTAGACTCCCACATGGCCCACTGTGGTTCGAGTCCCAGACCCGGAGACTTGAAACTCACTGGGCTTGTTTGCGTGTGTGCCCCAAATCTTGAGAGAAGAATTGAGGGGAAGGGATTGTAGTGTGGCCATTCCTCCAGGGGATGTCTTTTTTGTCTCTGTTCTTTTGCTAGCACATGTGCCTTATGTCAAAAATATTTCTAAAAATAGATAAATAAAAATAAAATAAATAAAATGATGACTTTTCCTAGATTCCATAGTATATAAATAAGCCAATACCATTACACAGTGTTTTAATTTCTTGCCTAATGAGCTGCAACACTTTCTACAGTGTCTTTCCATGTGTTTTTTAGTTTCTACCATTGCTATGAATAGTAGAATAGAAAAATACTGATGGAGTCACATAAATTATCAAACTTATTTTCATTCCACTGAAGTTAATCCACATTTAAAAATATACACAAGATAATCATGTTTACTTAAATTATTTTTCACTCTTTTCCAATTTTCCTGTTCTCAGCTTTTCATTAAAGAGTGGGGCTGTGGTCAGCAGAAGCATGACCCCCACATATGTTGACCTCCAGTCTTGAAGACAGGGAGATGTTCATGGATAATCTGGGTGGGTCTAATGTAATCACAGCGGTCCCTAAAAGTATTAAAGGAGGCAGAAGACAGAAGGATATATGGCTATGTAAAAATGATCAGAAATACAGCATTGCTGACTGAAGATAGAGGAAACGGAACTTGAGCCAAGGAAGGCTGATGGCCTCCAGAAACGGAAAAATGCAAGAAAGAAGACTCTCCTCTCTCCTCTCATGCAGTGGAAATGAAGCTTCCAGAAAGATACCCCAAGTAACTCATGTATTTTAGCCCAGAAGTTCCTTGTTGGACTTCTAACGCGCAGAGCTGTAAAATCTTACATCGTTGTCGGTCTGAGTGACCAGGTTTGTGCTAATTTGTTATGGGACCATTAGAAAACTAATTCCAGGACACATAAATATCCTTACATACAGGAATAATTACTTATTACTCTTTTGTACTCAAACCATCTAAACAAAGCAACTGTTTCAGCTTTTCAGGGCTCTCATACTAATTCCTATGATTTTATTAATAATATTTTCCTGTAAATTACTTTAGAAATCTGAGAAGAAAGTACGTCACTGGGGACATACGTCCTAGATATACAACCCGTCAGATAAAGGGCTGAATACTTGTTGATTAAGTAAGGCTTACTGGATACAACGCTTTGCAGGTACTATGACTAAATGGAATGTTCCCTGTGAAACCACTGTTCTCTGTAGAGTGGGCACCACCAACTCATGAGAGGAAGCTTCTGCTATTCTAGCGTCTTGCGGGGTTTGCACACCAATCATGGAAACTGTCTGTGGGCATTTCAGGCCCATCACCATGGATGTTGTTCACTAACACTGACTGTTTTCCCTCACTGCTTGTAGAAACTCCATGTTGCCACCCATCTGCTGTCTCATCAGAGGAGTGCTGGACCAGTGTCTACTGCAGATATGTCTGTGATTTAGATGTCTCACTCTGCATAGGACTGTGGAAGATTTGATACCCAGAGCTTCACTGCAGGCAGAAACATTCAACTCCCTCTTTTCCCTCTTGGTGTCACTAGGAAAGGAAAATCTACTATCTGAATAATTTCAGCTCTCTTTAGTCCCTTCACAATATATGCGTATTTCAAAACCTCATATTCTATGTGGTAACTATAGGCAATGTATAGTTATTTATTAAAAAGAAATTTAAAACATGATTTTTCATACTTCTTTTTCTTGTGTAGGAGTGTATATGTGTGTGCCTTTGTGTGTGGTGTTTAGACAGGGTTCTTCTGTGTCCTAATTCTCCTGCTTCAGCCTTCCAAGTAGCTGGGACTACAGACATGCACCCCCATGCCCAGTTTTTATACTTTTTTCTTTAACATTCATCATATCAGAGGTTCCCTTTTAAAAATATTATTTGTTACTAATTTCTCATTAACTTTGTAAGTGAGTTTTTAATTGCTATATTCAAATAACTAGTAATAGTGTCTAGAACCTGATAGATGCTTAATGAATGTTACTTGAATGGATGAATGAGTAAACATTTTTATAATATGCTTCTTATCACTGTCACTTATTTTTAATTTACAACTGATAAAACATTTGTTCTCTTAACCCATGTTTTCAAAGACCTGATTTTTGTCCTTGAAGACCCTATCATTCTAGGGTGCAGATGCTGTAGTGGTTAAGGTGTTGGACTTCTACATGGCTAGCCGTGGTTTGAACCCTGGACCCAGCAGCTTGAAACTTCAGGCCGAGCACATGTGCGTGCATGCCCACCCAAAATTCTGAGAGGAGAATGGAAGAAAAGGGATTGTAGCATGGTCTTCCTCTCTGGGGGGTGGTTTCTCACTTTCTCTCTTTCTCAGGCCAGCACACATGCCCTATAAGCAAAAATCTCTCTAAAAATAATAATGAAAAACTTCCTACCATTTCTTTCATGCATTGTTGCCAAATTGTTCCTTGGGCCTGAGAGAGATTCTTTTCCTTCTTTCACTTCATCCTTGGGTCAAGCCCAAGTGCTGTTCCCTGGGTATCTTATTCTACTTCCCTAGGAAATAGCCTTTGTTTATTATAGCACCTTCCTTCCAAATCTACAATCTCTGCTTCATAGCTGGGTTATGATACTCTATGAAAAATAAGCCCTTCAATTTATTTATTTTTCTAATTTGCCAGAAGACACATATATTTACCAAGGAAAGGAAGAAAGAGAAACAGACAGAGAGAGAGAGAGAGAAAGCACTCCCTATGAAGCAAGGTCCCATTGCATCCCTTCTCCATCTCTTGGTCCTTTCAGAATTTTGGACATGGACACACATGCTCAGTATGTTTCCTGAGCTGCAAGGTCCAGGACTCAAACTGTGTAGTTGGCCATGTGAGATCCAGTTCAGTTAATTGCCAGGCCATAGACCGGCCCAAGATAGCTTTTAATTATAAAAACGTTCTCTCCCAACCCCTCTACTTTATTAATACAAACCATGTCATCTAAAGAAAAGCCGCAATACTTTCCTTTGTCATTTCTCACTAAATCTGACTTTCACTCTGGGTATTTTGCTGCAAATCCCCTCTCCAAAGTCACCAATAAAATTCCCTAGTGACCTGTTCCAAGGGTGATGTGACAGTTTACACGATACTCATCTTTGATGCTGCTCATCACTTCTTTCTTCGAAGAATCTCATCTCACTTGGCATTCACGGTATTTATCTCGAATGTTCTCCTGAGTCTCTGACTACTGGTTCTTAGGCCTGCCTTCCTCTTCTCTTCTTCTCTTCTCTTCTCTTCTTCTCTTCTCTTCTCTTCTCTTCTCTTCTCCTCTCCTCTCCTCTCCTCTCCTCTCCTCTCCTCTCCTCTCCTCTCCTCTCCTCTCCTCTCCTCTCCTCTCCTCTCCTCTCCTCTCCTCTCCTCTCCTCTCCTCTCCTCTCCTCTCCTCTCCTCTCCTCTCCTCTCCTCTCCTCTCCTCTCCTCTCCTCTCCTCTCTTCTTCTCTTCTTTTCCTCTCCTCTCCTCTCCTCTCTTCTTCTCTTCTCTTCTCTTCTCTTCTCTTCTCTTCTCTTCTCTTTCTCTCTTCTCTTCTCTTGTCCTCTTCCCTTCTTTCCTTTCCTTTCCTTTCCTTTCCTTTCCTTTCCTTTCCTTTCCTTTCTCTTTTCTCTTTTCTTTTCTTTTTTAAATGCTGCCTGTCCTTGATTCACAATTGCAAAGTGTGGTATTTGTGTGTATTGACATTTTATCCTTATTCTCCGCAGTTCACCGACATGATTTCATCCATTGCAATGGTTTCACCTACACTTGAACATGTTCATCATGCCCAGCTCTTTCTACAGCTTTGGATAATTAACTGCCTTTTAGGGAATGGTCAGAAGGCACTTCTACCCCACCACATACAACGCTGAACTTATTATCCTTTGGTTATGATGTCTGCATCTTCTCCCATGTTTTCAAAATCAGTTTATTATCCAATTTCCTATCCTGTTGCCCTAGGTAGAATTGTAGGAGATAACTCCTTTTTCCACCTTCTCTATAAAAATTACCATTTTTCATCCACCAACTACTCCATATCCAAATAATTTAAATCTTTTTTAATGAACCATCTTCTCTTTTTTCTTTTCCGTATTCCATTATTCATGTGGTCTAATTCCTGATCGGGAATATAAGGACTAGTTAGAGATCATGTAGATGTACAAATCATTCAGAGGCAAGGTCTACAGGGCAAAGGCCAGAATGGAGAACTGAGTGCTGCCAAGTGTCAGTCTAGAGGTCTGAGCAGAGCAGCAGAAATGACGTATGAGATAAAAAGAAGACAGGGGCGTATTAGGAGTTTGAATGTAGGTCAAAAGCACTCCTGACCTGTAGCTTTGAAGAACTATATGAGCTGTCATGAGGACGTCTGTAGCCGGGGAGTCTAGACTTAGTTCAGACATTTACACCATCTCCAGCTCCCAGATATCTGATGACGTTCACGATTTTGCTTCTTGGCTTTCTGACCGGTTTTAGCCTTTTGGTGTATATTCCCCCATTGCTATCAGAATAATGTTTGATGTAAGTTTCACTCAAGGCCGATTATACCAGTAGACATTTTTGGGAGAGATTTTTGCTATAAGGTGCATGTGCTAGCCGGAGAGACAGAGAGAGACAGAGAGACATAAAATGAGAAGTTATCCCCCCGTGGGGGGGGGGAGGAGGATGACCACACTGCAATCCCTTCTCCTCCATTCCCCTCTTAGGATTTTAGGTACCATGCACACACACCTGGCGTGAGTTTCAAGCTCCTGGGTCCAGGACTTTTTAAAGTTTTCAATGGCTCACTAATAGCTAGAGGTTAAGGCCCAAATGCTTTGCACATCTGGCAAAGAAATCTAAGATTTGACCCGTCCTTCATTTCCAGTGCCCCTTGCCCTTTTCACATCATTTATGGGACTTTCTCCAGTGATTGCAAATACCTTTCAGTGGCCCTTTCTTTGTTTTTGCCATTTCAGCCTCTCTCTGCAATGCTGTTATCATCTTACTGACTTCGCCCTCGCCAGAATCAAAGAATTCCTTCTAAGAAGTGCTATTACTATACCACCACCACCATCCAACTTACTCCCGTGAGTTCTTATCCCTCATGGTGTCATCTGACCTCCTCTCCTGATGTACTGTACATTATTCGAGGACAGGACTGCCTTATCTATTTATCTATCTATTATTATCCTGTATTTCTACTGCCTGATCAGTTCCTGGTGCACAAAGCATTCAATGTATGTTTGTAAAAATGATGAAATTTAATCTGCAGAGCATGAAAGTTGAGCTCTTGGAAGCCAGAATGGGTCCTAATTCATTTCCTCTTTTCTTTTCTTTTTTTTTTTTTTGAGAAGTTTTTGTTATAGGGTGCGTACACTCGCCAGAAAGACAGAGAGACAGAAAAACAGAAAGCGAGAAATCACCCCCCAGGGAAGATGGCCACGCCGCAATCCTTTCTCTTCCATTCTCCTCTAGGGATCTCGGGCACACACGTACACATACCTGGCTTGAGTTTAAGCCACCAGGTCTGGGACTCGAACCACAGTAGACTACGTGGGAGTCCAGCCACATAGCCATTACGCTAACTGCTGGTCGCTCATTTCCTCTTTTCTACAGAGCTTGATTATATTTCATGTATAAAAATTCCTAAACAAAATAATACATAAATAAGTGAAAAACCAAAATAACACAGCTATTAAGAGCGTAGACTTGCGACAGAAATACCTGAGAAGAAGAAAGTTCACACAATGCCATGAAAAGAAGAAAAACACATTGTTTAAACCTCTTTCCTGATTTCAGTTCAAATGGAGTAGATTTTTCAGTCTAGTGTGCAATTCTGTTTTACATAATTTCAATTTTAACTTTAATTTTTGAGTGTTATTGAGGTACAATTTATACATAGATTTTACACGTACTTACTTATATGTGTTGGTGAACTGGACATTCACATATGCTCCTCATACAATCACTTGGATTTTACATATTTAGGATGAAGGACACTTCACGATTGGCACTAATAGAGATAAAAATTAGTATTTCCTTAAAGTAGGTGCTGTACCTCACTACAAAGAAAAAATTCCAATCAGAGCTATGCATCTTTGTCCTCATGGCTCAACAGTTTTCTTTTTGCAACAACTTCTAAAATATTAGGTCACTGGAAAAGTCGTGATGTAGCTTTCTATGCAAAAATGCATCATGGCTTTTCCAACAACCCAATATTTTTAGTTTTTATTTATTTATTTATTTACTTACTATAGGATCTGTGTGCTCACTGGAGAGAGAGAGAAAGAGAGAGAGAATCCCCTAGGGCACATGGCCATGCCACAATCCTGTCTCCATTCCCTTCTTGGGATTTTGGGCGTGCACACATATCTGGTGCACTTTTCAAGTCCACCGATCTGGGACTTGAACCACACAGCTGGTCATGTGGAATCCAGTGCTATAACCACCATGCCACTGACTGGCCCAAGAATTTCTCTTTTAAGTTATCAAGCTACAGGGCTCTAAGTTTAAACTAGGCAAATAGTAATTAGGTGAGTTAATTCATTATTAATAGAATAGCTGTTATTATTAATAGTAAAAAACTTCAAGAACACATTACATGATTTAAGGTATCTTATTTTGTGTTATGTGTATCTTTGTTGCTCTAAGATAGTATGTTTAATAGAGATCAGTTTCTCAAATTCACGTAGAAGAGAAATAGAAATGTGTACAAAATATATAAAAGGGATTGGTTAATGCTGACTTTAAAAACTACATGTAATAATATATATACATATATATAAATATTTCAAGTATGGAATTCATATCACAAAATCTAGTCAAACTTAAAAACTTTTCTGTCTTTATTTTAGGTTTTTGCCCTAGGGTACGTGTATTTGCTGGAGAGAGACAGAGAGTGGAAAGTGAGAAATTGTCCCCTAGGGGGATGGCTATGTGACATTCTCTTCTCCTCCAGTCTTGAGATTTGGGGCATGCATGCACATGCATCTGGTGTGATTTTCAAGCTGCCAGGTTCAGGACTCAAACTGTGGTCGGCCAAGTGGGAGTTGAATATCTTAACCCCATGTCACTGGTCCATATGAAATATATCTTCTATTATCATTTTTATTTTTAAGAATTTCTAACAAATATAAACAAAGAAGTACAACATAAAAATATCAGAAAAGAAATGATCTATAGTTTTGTTTCTTTCTTTTCTTTTTAAGAAAGAATTTTGCTATAGGAAGTGTGCACTTGCCAGAAAGACAGAGAAACAGAAAGCGAGAAATCGCTCCCCAGGGGAATGGCCATGCTTCTCTATCTTCTCCTCCCTTTTTAGAGCTTGAGCACACACACACACATACACACACACTCCCAGTGTGGATTTCAAGTCACTTGGTCTGGGACTCGAACTGTGGTAGACTACATGGGAGTCCAGCAATATAACCACTATGCCATCTGCTGGTCCCTGGTCTATAGATGCTTTGATTGTATGCTTGGAAAAGTTAAGAGAATCTATTTTTTTTTTAATCTCTTAAAAATATAAAGAGTTTGGTAAAACTGACAGTGAAAAAACAAAATTACTCAAATCAGTGCTTTCATGTGTATGTGTAGAGTGCTAGATTAATTGCTCAATATGTGTTGAACTCCTTCTTTGATAGCTGCTTATATGAGGTAGTTTGTACAATGATTGAAAAAGAGATATCCTGGCCTCGTTCAGCTTGAATTGTGAGAGAAAGAAAAAAGTAAGCCAGAAAACTTGTAATTACAGTTTCTGAAAATGTTACCATGTGAAGAAAAAATATGAACAGAGAACTATAATTAAAAGCAATTGGGGGAAGGAATTTAATATAAGCAAATGCTCAGGAAAGGCTTGTAACAAGATATTTGTAAGTTGGGACAAGTTCTGTGGAAAG
>NW_006159752.1:992106-1035932 GCF_000334495.1 Tupaia belangeri chinensis
AAAGGTCAGCCAGACTTATGGGATGGCAGGTGCACAGACCCCGAAGTGGAACAGAGTGACACTGCGGAGGAGCCATTGGAAGGTCAATGCTTTTAGAGGTAATAAACAAAAAGGAGAGACACATTTCATGAGGCTGAAAGGTGAGTGGTGGGCGTTCTTTGAAATGGCATTTGGATTGTTTTCTAACTGTGATGCGACACCATGATAAGGTTTTAAGTAGATGATTCTAATTTAAGAGAAATTAAAAAAATGATAAAATCAATAAAGGAAAAAATGGAAACTATATTTGTAATAGTAACACAATTAGAAAATGCACACATACAATTCTCTGAAGAAATATATAAGCCCTATATAAAAATAAAAACTACTGCTTAATAATGAACATTAAAATAAGAGTTGAACACATCCAGACATACTAGTATATTAAGTGATATGGCATTATTTTAAAAATGTCAGTTATTTTCACTTAATAACTTCATGCAATTCTAATCAACAACTGCAATTGATTTTTTAAAGATGGAAAACATAACTCTATGGAAAAAATAAATAAGAAAAGGGGATTTTAAAATGTGGAAAATGAATAAAACAAGAATAGTACAGCCAGATAACTCAAAATACTTTAAAACCTACAATACGTTGACATTAATGGGAGGCTAAACCATGTAACATACATTCCAGAAAGAGATTAACATATACAGATGTATTGTATATATAGTATATAATGTAGATTGTTTTTACTAGAGGTGGCATTTTGGGAAAGTGGAAAAATGGTTTCAAAAGTTTATGAATTGTATAGACCAGCAGGTGACGTGGAGGTCAAGGTGTCTGGAGCCCACATAGCTGACTCTGCAGTTGGAGACCTGGACCTGATAACTTGAAAATCACGCCGGGCGCATGTGTATGTGCCTAAAATCCTCAGAGAAGAATGGAGGAGAAGGGATTGCAGCCTGACCATTCCCACTGGGGGGTTGATTTCTCACTTTATCTCTCACTCTCTCCATGTCTCTGTCTTTTTCTGACAAGCACATAAGGCCTATAGCAAATAACAAGACCTGAAAAAAAATTATGAATTATAAGAAAAAATGGAGCAAATATTTAAAACAGAGATAAACATCTAATTATATCCCTCTTTATATCACACATAAAGCCAGTAAAATCAGAATGGCTAACAGAAGTTTTTGTTTTTGATTTTAGTTTTTAATTTTGCAATGTGGCATGTGCATTCAGCAGAGAGAGACAGGTAAGAGAGAAATAAAGTGGGACGCCAGGCACGTGTGCGTGCGTGCCCAAGATCCTGAGAGGAGAATGGAGGAGAGGGGATTGTGGCATGACCATCACCCGCTGGGGGGTGATTTCTCGCTTTCTGTCTCTCTGTCTCTCTCTGTCTGTCTGTCTGGCGAGCGCACGCGCCCTATAGTGAAAAGCTCTCCAAAAAAAAAAAAAAAAAGAAAGAAAGAAAGAAAGTGGGAAAGTGAGAAAGCACCAACCCTCCCAGCAGGTATGGCCACAGGGCAGTCCCCTCCCCTCCTTCTCCTCCCAGGACCTTGGGTGCATGCACACGCACATACCAGGCCTGTTTTTCAGGTTGTCAGGTCTGGGTCTCAAATCAGACACCAACCATGGTGGGTCTGGTTACCACAATCTCCACACTGCTGACTGGCCCAATAGTTAAATATTTTTAAAATGAACTAAAAAACCAGGTAATATTCAAGTTATATTGAGACAGATAAGTCTTTATTAAACAGAAATACGTATATAGATTTGCCGAAATAAACATCACCATAAACTAAACTGATATTCTTAGTTCAAAAAGAGCTCCTATAGGGACCAGCAGTTAGCGTAATGGCTATGTCGCTGACTCCCATGTAGTCGATCGCGGTTCACATCCCGGACCCGGTGGCTTAAAACTCATGCCGGGCGCGTGTGTGCGTGCACGCCCAAGATCCTGAGAGGAGAATGGAAGAGAAGGGATTGCGGCGTGACCATCCCCCCTGGGGGGGGATGATTTCTTGCTTTCTATCTCTCTGTCTCTCTGTCTCTCTGTCTGTCTGGAGAGCGCACGCGCCCTGTAGCAAAAACCTCTCCAAAAAAAAAAAAAGCTCCTATAAATCATCATTAAAAAAATTACTCTCTTTAAAAAAATAGAATTGCCATTTTACAAGTTACATTTAAATGGTCTGTACATGTGGAGACACTCAGCTACATGTGTAATTTTAAAAGTCTACATAAGGTAATATATTTTCCTGATTTAACTGGCAAAGATCAAAACAAAGTGTGTAGGAAAAAGATCAGGCAAAAGGGATCTTTGTACACTGCTAGTGGTAGGCTAATTTTGTGTAAACAGTCTATCAGTATTCATTAAAAAGTGTACCCTTTTTTTTTAAGCACAGTTTCACCTCTTGAAAATGGTTATATTTGATCGTTGGAAAAGTCATGACATGTTTTTCTCTGCAAAAATGCATCCTGACTCTTCCAACAACCCAATAGATAACAATTATTCCTAACTAAAGATGCTCATTACAGTTTTGAATATGATAAAACTGGAAATAAATGTTTGCTTTAAATGTTCGCTAATAGGGACATGAGAAAATTAATTTTGGTTATTGACAGTAAATAGAACACCATTCATCTATTAAAGTTGTCTTTCAAAAAATGGTGATAAATTTATAATATGTAAAACAGTAGAGCAACAATGTGTGTGTGTTTGTGTGTGTGTGTGTTGGGGGGAGATTATAAATTACTTGACTCAAAATGGTACCTGGTTACCATTGGGTTTTGATTCCAGAAGAATTGTTCTTTAAGAAAAGCAGAGGGTTTGCACAGAGGAATTTCCTTGTATGAATGTTGGACTCTAAAAGAAAGTTAGAGCAGACCTTTAGGAAACGTGGCAAGAGGGAAAAGGCAAAGGAAAATGTGAAGACCAACTTTTCTCAAAGGAACAATGTATTGAAGCCTTTTACCTACAGAAGAGAGTCCTCCTGTAATTGGAAACTACACACGCTCCCTATATCTTGGCTGGCTGCTCTTTTGCTAGTCACCCTACAGGTGGGACCTATCAAGATCTCTCCTCACACTTAAGGAGAGCTGCTACCAAGGCTCTTCTGGGACCGTCGGGTGAAGAAGACCTGTTTGGTTGTTCAGGAAGCCTATGTCAGTTATTTTGTGTGTGTTAGACCTCACCACCCTGAATGGGCAAACCTTTTCTGATCTCAGAAGCTAAGCAGGTTGGTCCTAGTTAATACTTGGATAGGATGCTACACATTTTAATTGCTTAGTAATAGATATAAATAACCAGACAGGAAACACAAATAGCAAATGAAAACCAGCAGTATAAAAGAGAAGTATTGGACCAGGAGGTGATGTAGAGGTTAAGGCAGCTGTATCCCACATGGCTGACTATGTGTTCAAGTCCCAGACATGGCATTTTAAAAAACACACTGGATGCATATTTGTGTGTGTGTGTGTGTGTGCCCAAAATCTTTGGAGGAGAATGGAGGAGAAGGGATTATGGTGTGGCTGTGCCTCCTGGGGGAGTGATATCTCTCTCTCTCTCTCTCTCTGTGTCTCTCTCCAGTGATCACATAAACCATACAGCAAACTAAAATAAAAGAGAGAGAGCAAGATGCATCTTCTCAAAAATATCATTTTAGTGGAAATGGTACAAATTTACCTAGGCTACTTTTCTTACCTGAATTGAAACTGAATTGTTCGACCTAAACTTATATTTCACGTGTGTGTGTGTTGGAGTGGGGGGCGGACTCAGTAAATCCTTCCCTGTTATTTTAAGTTTATTCTCATGATTTTGATTTCCAGTTTAATTCCATATAGGCTCCCAAACTGGGTGCATACAGCTGGCACCAACTAGGTTTGTTAGGATTGTTTATATCCATAAAAAATGTGTCTATCTTATGTTAAGTAATTGACTAGTACAATGTGTCTGGGTTTCAATCCAAATATTTATTCTTAACATGGTGAAATTGGGGGGTTGTGGGGTTTATATAGCTTCTAACTCTTTCTACTAAGGCATGGACTATCTATAATACCTCACATTGTAATCACTACATTTTATCTTTGTTATCATCACCTGGTGTGTTCATCAATGTCAAAATGAAAATCTTAAGAAAAGGAAGCCCTAAAATTTTACTGGTCCAACCACACAAGTATTACGGGATAAACCATGCTTCTGAATGACAGCGAATGAGCTGCGAGTCCCCTCTGACAGCTGTTGCTGGATGGAGTAGGATAAAGGTCATTTCCTGCAAATGTTAGGGTTTTTAAGAATCCCACAGGTGTTGGAGGGATAATTGGACTCAACAAGCAATCAATCCTATTTGAAGCCTGTGAAGTATATCTAGCAACTGATCAGAGGTCAGGATTTAATGTCCAGATTCCCCAGTTGTTCATTTGGTCTGGAAATTAAAAGATTCCATGTTGAAGACGTTTACAAAGAGTGATTTACATGAAGTCGAGTATGAAATAAAGTGATGTTTCTATCTTCCTTTAAAAATTTTTGTAGATAAAGACTAATAGGTTAAATTGTAATCTTACTAGGAAAATATTCCTCCTAAAATTTAATGCCTATTGTCTGAGTAATCACTATGAACATGTTAAAGTTTTTAGCTGATGTTTTTCTTGAAGAAGATTACTTCTTTCACAAACTAAAGGACATTTAATATTGTGTTGTCTTTAAGGTCTCAATGTTAAAAATGTTAAAAGTTAAATTTAAGAAGTATAGAAAAATGATACAATGATAATTACTATTTGGCATCTTACTAAATTATTAAGTGGCAATTTATTTTTAAATTATATAGTTTTCTCCTAGATCCCTATATTATTAAATATAATATTATTTAAGCTACCATTATGTACTGTTAAAGAAATATGAATTGAGTACAGCAGACTTCTAATTGTTACTTCTAATTGTTCCTAAGTATTCATTCTCCTTTTTCGTTAATTGGAACTTTTATTTTGAAAAAATGTTGACTCCTAGAAGTTGCAAAACAGAAAACATTTTGATGTATCCTTAACCCGTATCTCAATAATAATAATTTCTATAACCACAGTACACAAAACATGAAATTAACATTAGTGTAATACTAGTAACTCATTAATAACACAGACTCCACGTAGATTTTTTTTTCCCCATACAGATTTTTAAGTTTTATCTCATTTATTTATTTTTGCTAGAGGAACCCTTCTTTCACTAGAGACAGAGAAAGAAAGAAGGAGAAAGCATCCTTCCACCATGGGGAATGGTCACACTGCAATTCCTTCTCCATTTCTTCCTCTTGTTGAGATTTTAGGCACACACACACTTATGCCTGGCATGTTTCTCAAGCCACAGGGTCTAGGACTTAGATCACAGGGTCAGCCATGTGAGACCTGGCTGCCTTAACCACTAGGCCATAGAGCTGGCCCTCAGAAGCCTGTAAAATACATGCTTTTATTTATTTATTTGTTTTGTGTGCATATTTCTTTGAAATTTTATCATATGTATAGTTTTTTTTTTATTTTTAAACCATCACCTTACCATCATTATGATTAGCATACAGAACTGTTTCAACACCACACACATAATCCTCTGAGTCACACACATTCGCTTAACTCTAACCCCTGGCAACTATGGATCAACTATGGATCTCCATAGCTATAATTTGCCATTTCAAGACTGTTACATAAGCAGAATCATGCAATATGCAAAATTTTGAGACTAGCTTTTTTCATTTTGTCTTTTAAATCCATTTAACTTCTGTGAGTATCAGTAGTTTTCCTTCTTCTACTGTACCACAGTTTCCTTGACTGTTCACTGCCTAACAGGACCTTTAGGTTTTCAGTTTTGCCTATTACAGTAAAGTGACTATGAACATTGTATACATGTTCACGTGTGCCCAAGCTCCACTTCTCTAGAGGTTAAGGCAGCTGTATCCCACATGGCTGACTGTGTGGTAGCACTGGGTTGTGTCATCAAGTCTGTGGTAGCACTGGGTTATGTCATCAAGTCTGTGGTAAACTTTGCAGGCAACTATCTGAGTGCTTTCCAGAATGGCTGTACCACTTTCCATTCCACCAGTAATGTGTGAGAGATCAGTCACTCTGCATCCTTGCCTGGATTTGGTAACTTGTCCTCTGTCCACCCTCTTTGGTGAGGTGTCTGTTAAAATACTTTTTCTATTTTTTTCAGTGTTGAAATTAGAGAATTCTTCATATATTCCTGTATAAAGGCTTTTTCTCAGGTATGTGATTTTAAATTATTACTAGTTAATGTGTAGCTTTTTTATCCTCTTAACAGGATCTTGAATGGGGCAAGTTTCTAAATTTGATGAAGCCTGTATTATTAATTTTTTTCTTTCAGTGCCTCTGGTATCAAAGAACTTTTTGCATAACCATAGTTCAGAAAGATATCTTACTTGTATTTTTTTCTGAGAAATTTTAGTTTCACATCTTACATTTAGATCTTTGATCCATTGTGAATCAATTTTCATATAAGGTGTAAAGTTTAGATCAAGGCAGAGCTAGAAGGCTGCCTGGCCTGGTGTTCTCTGTTGCTGTGGTGAGGGGTGCCTGCTTGCTTCCTGTCACCATGTTAGCTTTTTTGTTTCTTTTCTTCTTTCTTTTTAGTTCACAATTTTTTTACTCACATTTGATTATTGTAGATATCTATAGCATGCAGTATAGTTTTTCAAAGTATGAATGAAGTACATGACAATCAAATCAAAGATATTACATACACATCATTTTCAATGGAGAACTTTACATTTTCATATCTGTTAAGTCTTTCTTTCCTTAGTCCTTCCCACCCCTGGTGCTGGACACACTGGGATGGAAAATAGTGAGTTCAATTTGGGATATGCTGAGATTGAAATATTAAGGATATAGTTAATGGCAAACAAAATACTGGAAAGATTCTTCAATGAGAGGGTAGACACAACATTACCTTATAGAGAGGTCATTTCACTCAAGAAAGTGGATGAATTCATAGAGAAAACAGAGCTTTTGAACCTATAAATAAGCACAATATAAATTTACCAGGATGGAGACAGGTCAGTCAGAGGCAAACCAACAGAGCTCAGAACCCCAGAAATCATGGGGAACTCATGTTACCAAAGGAGAGAGTGACTAACTGAAACAACTGCGGAAGTTTGAAGATGGAGGAGAAACTTCAACTTGTAGAACATTGTCTGGTTCTGGAAGGTAGTGCTTGAAAACTGGTGAGGAAAATGGGAGATTTGGGGAGAAAAAGAATATTGATAAAAAAATGATGGTAGTACAGAGAAAACAATGTTTTAAGACAATGACAATAGAGTAAGTGAGATCAGATGACATGTAGAGAATTGACCATGGTAGAAGATAAAAGTAAAGGAAGGGCGAAGAGAAAGATAAAAAGAGAAAATCTGAAAGAAAATGAACATTTTAGGACACTTTCTCTTTTTGCTAGAGGGCATGGATGCTTTCAGAGAGAGGCAAGGGTACAGAGAGAGAATACATTTCCCATGAGGAATGATCACAACACAATCCCTTCTTCTCCATCTTGTCCTCCTTTCAGGATTTTGGTCCTACATTCATATGTACCCGGTGTTTTTCTCACGCCATCAGGTCTGGGACTCAAACTGCATTGATCAGCCATGTGAGATCTGGCTACCTTAAATACCAGCCAGCCGAAGAATCATTTTCAAAATAGAAAACTAGCTAATTCTTAGACTTTCCCACAACTGAAGTGGGCTATCTTGGTTGAGAGTTTATACAGATATTCCCACACACATTAGTTAGCATATTTAAATAGTAATATTTAAATTATTTTAGAGATAATACCTCCTATGAACTCAGATCTGAATAGTAAAATTTCAGATCCCCTAGCTTCAAAAATAATACAGGGAGTAGAATATTTTTGGAATCAAGGAATATTTTGGTGCTTCTGAAATTCTTCTCTATATCTCTTTATTCAAGTGGATGTAATCCAGACAGAAAAGAAGGATAGTACTTTTGCATGTGTTCTGAAGTTACTTAATAGCATTGGAAATGTAGAGAACTTATAAAACAATGACAGTCTTGAAAATTTTACCACAATAAAATCTCAAACCATTCCGCTTATAATTTCATTAAAAATGTAATACCTAGAATTACTTGGGCCACAAAGTTTAAAACATAATTGATCTGAAACAAGTATTATTCTCATTCCTATAGACAAGCAAGCATGGAGATTTTGACCAGGTATCAGTTGAAAGTTAATTGCCTTCAAGTTAGAAATATATAAAATTTAATAGAGAGGTCATAACCAAGTCATGCTTAAGAAGCAGCAAGATAAAGCACCACTGTAAAGTTCTGGTAAATTTACTGAATGAATAATAAATGCAAAAGAGAAATAAATATTTCACTGGAATTTTAAGACCTCTTCCAAGAAATGTTAGCAATTTAACAAGTATAAAGTGGAAAAGGATTAACTTAAGTGAGAAATATGATAGAAAATAATTTCTACTTTTATGATCTTTCTTTCATATGTTTACATGTGTGTTTGTGTTTTCATAATACTTGATTAATCCAATAATTTTCTATTGAGATCCAACACCAGATAAATACATTATTATATTACTGATTCACCAGCGTTGCCTAACCTGTAAACTAGAAACCGAAACTAATAGTTGTTACTGAAATTTTATATATGCACACATACACACTTTGTTAAGGATAAAGTAATGATCTTTTTACCCATATTTTCCAGTAGAAAAAAGAGAAGGAAGTATCAATGTAGAGAAACTATTTTTCATCAGAAGAACACAGAGAAAACTCTCAGCCTGAATATTTCCAGTAAGTGGCTTGCTAAAAGTTACTGAGATTGGGACCAGCAGGTGGTGTGGTGGTTAAGGCACTGGACATTCCCACATGGCCAACCACGGTTCAAGTCCTGGACCTGGTGGCTTGCTTTCTCACTTTCCTCTTTCTCTCTGAGTCTCTCTCTGGTCAAATTAAAATGAATGAATGAATGAATGAATGAATGAATGATTAAATAAATAAATAAATAAATCTTAAAAAAAATACAACTTGCTTTAAAAAAAATTACTGAGATAGTCCTAGAAAATTACCTTGTCCTGTTTTTGAGGACATGTAGAAAGCTTTTACACAACTTAGAGAACTTGTAGTAGTCACCTCTCTCATAAGTTAACTTAACTGAACAGTTCTCCACAATTTTTTTTTAGATTATTATTATTGTTATTATTATTATTATTATTTTTGGCTCATAGGTTACATGTACTCCCTGGAGAAAGACAGGGAGGGAAAGCAAGAAACCACCTCCGAGGGGGTATGGTCATGCTGCAATCCCTTCTCCTCCATTCCCCGCTAATGATTTTGAACATGCATGCATGTGTGTTTTACAAGCCCTGGGTCTGAGACTTAAACCATGGAGTCGGCCATATGTGATCTAGCACCTTAACTATTGTGCCACCTGCTAACCCTCTCCACAGACTTTAAAACGCTTATGCTTCTTGAGACCAGCAGTTAGCACAATGGCTATGTCACTGGACTCCCATGTAGTCAAATGTGGTTCGAGCCCGACCCGATGGCTTAAACTCATGCTGGGCACATGTGCATACGTGCCCAAGACCCCGAGAAGAGAATAGAGGAGAAGAGATTGTGGCATGCCCATCCCCCCAGGAGGGGATTTCTCACTTTCTGTGTCTCTGTCTCTCTCTGTCTTTCTGGCGAGTCATGTGCCCTATAGCAAAAAATCCTCTCAACAAAAAAAGAAAAGTTTATGCTTCTCATGGCTCTGAACTCTTGAATGAAGCATAAAAGTTAACAGATACTTTTCCAAATACCATCGCAGTAGGTTCTAGAATAGCTACATTGTTCAGAAATGACCCCTTGATAGCCATCTCTTCTCCAGGTTGTTGGTGTTCTAATTTGGTAAGAGTTCTCGATGGGTCCTGAGTTATGGCAAGTATCAATTGGTATGAATTTATTGCTGTCTTGCTCACAAACCAAGAGCACACTTGTAAAGGGGCCTATAGTATAAAAAAGATAACCAAGTTTTGAAATGCATTGTTTTCCTACATTAACTCAAATTGATCTTATTCTTCCCAATGCCAGTAAGTGTTATTTTGGAGTAGAAAAATAAAGTGGAGATTCTGTAAACATGTTTAAAGATATGCTATAAATTAATGGCAGACATACAGTCAATATCAGAAATTCAGATTTAGGTTTTAAGGTTCTACTGACAATTGGATTAACTTAGTTTTTTTCTAATATAATTAAAATTTTGTTCTCTCTATATATTGCTTATGGAAAAGTTATAAAATTAATATAAACACATAAAGTCTTTTTTTTCTCACTTGAGCAAGATTTCCAGTTTGTTTTTCTAACTGAATAACACATTTGAAAGGCCAAGTGACTCAAGACAGGCATGTCATTATTTTCCAAGATGGTTTGCTCAAGCAGGTGAAAAGTATGCAAGAATTAGAATGTTCTTTGCAGCGGTAGCTTCAATTTTCATCAGCAAAGACCCAATTTGTGTCAGAGGGTAAAACTTGCCTGATTAGATCTGTTCAATGAAGCCATTAAACAACTTTCAATGTTCTTGTTCTCTCACATTTAGGACACTAAACTTCTACAGAGACAGACTATTTGAAGCCTTCCTAATTATTTCCATTATTATCCGAGAAGGATTACTATGGCTCAGCCTCTATTGTAATTCTCAAAGTTCTCAGTGCAAATTATATGGCAATCTAAAATGCCTTTCTCTGGCTTTATGACCTGCTTATTATTTACAGTCTCTCCAGCAGTGAACTTGAAGATCATGCAAATGTGTTCTTTGGGAAAGTCACTGCGTAGCTGGATAATTTGTTTTGTTGAAAGCCAGCACAAATTTATCATCAGCCATGAAAATTTTTTATCAATGCTTTTCTATAAAGCAGGCATTTAAACTGACAGAAAACTGATCGGGAATGCTATTATTAAGCCACCAATGTCTGCTATCAAATGCATTGTATTATGATATTATACTGTATTGTATCATTAATTCGTGCAATAATTCCTTTGGTTTTAGTATCTTCTATGTCATAATCAAAACTGAAATAGCACTGAAAATATGAAGTATAGATCATATATCTAAAGTTCAGAATGAACCCAACTTAATTTGCATAAATACAGACAAATTTAACGAGGAAGAAGTCACCTGCCTTTACTACATGCAGTATCCACAATGCTGACAGTTATTGCACTGGCTGAGATATTCACAGTTCATAAGATAGCAAAATAAAATGAAAGTATAGGCATTCATTCACTAATCCAATATTTATTGAACACATTTGTTAGATCCTGAGAGCTATTGATGGACAAGTTATTGTGTACTCGTGATAAGCTTATAGCCAAACTGGAACAAAGATAAGCAAATAATTCCAATTATTGAGATAAACTGAAAAATAGGGATTTATTTGGGATGTAAGTGGCACAGTTTACCTGGCCTATATTTTTTCAGGAATCGTATTGAAGATTAAATGATGGTCTAGCAGAACTCATTAAAAGAAAGAGCATTCCAGTCAGAGGGAGCCCTCGGTTCAGGGAAGCTGCAAAATAGATTTAAGGTCAGATCACATACAACTTAATATGGAATTGGACCTTCCTCCTGATGAGGTGTACCTCTGCGGGAGAGGGATATGATCATATTTCAGTATAGTAAGATCGTCCAGGTCAAAATACAAAGAATGTATAGATAGAAATAATGATGGAATTAGGGAGACTGATTCAGGTAAGAAATTCTATTGTTTTAGATTATGGTGGTAGTTGAAGAGGGAAAAAATACATGAAATACATTTATATTTCAACTTATTCTATTATGGATATGTTTTGTTGTTGTATTTGTTTGTTTATTTTTAAAGTTTTGCTACAGAGCACCTGCACTTGTCAGAAAGAGGGAACAGAAAGAAACAGAGAGAAAGAGGGAAAGAAAGAAATCACTCCCCCATCTCCCCCCTGGTTGGGATGGCCACACTGCAATATGTCCTCTTCTCAGGATTTTGGGCGCACATGTCAATATGTCCTCTTCTCAGGATTTTGGGCGCATGTGCACATGCCTTTGACATGATCTTTCAAGCCATTAGGTCTGAAACTCGAGCAGTGCAGTCGGGGATGTGGGATCCAGCTGCCTTAACCGCCGTATCACCTGCTAGTCCTTGTTTTCTGGTCAAGTTTATGCATGTTGTTTTTAAAGTGTCCTGTGCTTCTGAGGAACGTTTACTTACAGCTCTATGTATATGAGTTGTACCGATAGCATTGTATTTTTCCCTCTTTCATTTTTAAAGATGTAAGGCAGGCTTTATGCAAGCAGGACCGTGGCAAACGGTATAGAGACACCATAATGGAGTCTTGCAGCAGGAGAAAGATGCTACTGAAGTCTTTACGTTTACCTCTTACGCACACTGCCTGTTTATCATCTCAAGTTCCCAAGTTGTTTGGTCCAATGAAACATTGATCTTTGTCTTCCAAAGTCACGCGATACTCCATACTTGTGCAAATGTTTACATTCTCGAACTGAAAATATAAGTTTAAACAAAGGCTGAGATATTTGTGTTGCTATTAAAAAGGACAATTCAAAAGGAGAAGGAAATAGAGGCAAGAACGAGCAATGTGTATCATGAAAATAGAGATGTATCTAAATAATAGTTTATTTAAAGAATATACTGTATAAGAAGGATGCATGAAAAATGCAAAAAGAGGGGCCAGGATTTGGCATGGTGGTTTAAAGTGCTGGTGGACCACCATTGGAGTCCCGGACACAGTGACTTAAAAATCTCAATGGACACATGTGCATATGTGTGCCCAGGAAGAGAATGGAGGAGAAGGGATTGTGTCATGGCCATCTCCCCTGATGAGTGATTTCTCACTTTCTTTCTCTCTGTCTCTCTCTCCAGTGAGCATGTGTGCCCTATGGGGGAAAGATAAATAAAGAAAATGAAGAAAAATGTATGAGAAGAGAAAGAAGTGATTAAATAAGAACACAAATTACTTTAACTCCAGCTTACTCATAGCAACATTGGTGTTGTCACAAATAGGCTCTGGTTAAAACAGGGAGAGAAGGTATGTGTGTGTGTGAGTGTGTGTGTGTGTGTGTGTGTGTATGTATGTATATGTATGTAAATGAATATATAATAAACTGTTATTCCAGAAAGCTGTATAACTCAATAGAAAATGTATTCAGTTAGGAAAGTGAAGATGAAGTTCTAATACTGATCTTAGTGCTTCAGGCAAGACATATAACCTCTCTGGGCATCAATTTCCATATCTCTAAAATGATAAAACACACCCTACTATGCGTCTCATGAGTAAATGTGTAAAATGAGATGATAGTTTTGAAAGTGGTTTTGAAAAAAAATATGCACAAGGGGTTCTGTAATGTTTCCTTGTAGGTTATGATCTTTTTTTAGGAGTTAAAGAAAGGCAGAGCAAATAAAATTTATTCCAACCAAATGAGGCTAACAAAAACAAACAAACAAACAAACAAAAAACTGACTTTACTAGGGTGGTAGGCTCTTAAGAGAAAGAACGAATTTGACGTGACTACGGTACCTGAGCCTGTGTAACATCTGTAGAGTACAGGAATCCATAAAGTTGCATAGTCTAAAGACTCATAGTCAAAATAACTCCTTCAATGTTTCTTGCACATTCCCACACACATGTGTTTCGCACATGCTCCATGCTTTTCAGACAAGGTCAATGTTTTTATTATATACATTTACATTGCTGTTATAACTGTTTTCGAGATCTGTCAATAAAATTTCGCCTCATACGTTGATAACACATTCTTGCAATTACACTGTAATTCTCACGCAGTAATTCTAGCCATTTAAAATATACAAATAATCTCAACTTACTGTATCATTTCTGCAACACCTCCTACACATCTTGAGACCATTTAGATCACAAAAGATTAGATTTAATATTCAAAGAGTCAAATGTAAATAATTCTACATTACTTATTCTAATGAAGGATTCAGAGAACTTGTATAATTTAAATATGCAAATCATCAAAACTAATGTTTTTAGTAACTTATTTTTGTTTTCTTTTTCAGAGATTTTTGCCTTAGGGCACATGTCCTTGCTGGAGAAAGAGACAGAGACAGTGAGAGAGAAAATGAGAAATCACACCGCCCCCAGTGGAGATGGCATGCCACAATCACTTCTTTGTTTTCTCCTGGGATCTCAGGCATGCACGCACACACTCCTGGAATGAGTTTCAAGCCACCGGTCTGGGACTTGAACCACCATTGGCCATGTGGGGGTCCAGTGATGTAACCACTATGTTATCTGCAGGCCCCTACTATACCTTTTTTGTACTGAATGCTTCATTGGACTGGTGTCAGAAGGAAAGCTTTCAGTATTATGCTTTATTTCCTATTTATGCTCTTAAGATATTATAATAAAAGCAAAATGATAAAAACCCATTGAGAACTCAGGGTGATGAATTGCCAGCATATTTCGGAAGTTGGAAAATGTGCCCTTGAAAGCATGTGAGCTGTATTAGCAGGTGAGGTGCCGTATCAATATCGGTCTCTGCTCACTGCTGGTTCAGACACTGACAGAGGTGAGAGCCAGCAGGGCTACAACACATCATCAGGTGGGTTATCTAAAGATCGTGGGAGGCTTTCCTGAGCTTGGCAGAAGGCATCTCCACACTGGCTGGGACTCTTCAGTGTCACAGGGCCTTGAGCTGTCCGCCCAAGACGGCTTTCACTTAGGCTATTTTAAAAGCAAGTATTCCTAGGAAGCTTCAGCAAGATGTGATAGTCATCCCTTCTTCAAGGGAGCTTCCTTCTTAGCCGTGATAGTCAAGAAAGAAATGGGGTTTTCAGGGGAAAGCTAGATGAAGTTGGAGCATTGGGCATTTTCACAGAAAGACCAAGTGGATTTTCACAGCCAATGGGCAACATGAATGTGTAGGTGCTGAGGAAGAGTAAAAAGGTGGTGCCAGGGAGTAACAGCAACTCGCATACATGGAAAAAAGGAAGAGTAGAGTGACAATTTTCATCCAGTTAATTTTGCCTACAGTCAGTCCCTGTACTCTCCGTGCAGAGGGAGTTGCAGGAGAATGTCCACTTTGTGAGTAATGTCAAGGGTCTCACAGGGAAGTGCCCTGATCTCCTGTGGCCCATGGCTTGAAAAGCTGGAAGGATGTTAGAATCCACTCCATCTAGAGAAGAAGTTGCAGTGGAACACCAGATGCACAACATCTTCCAAGCCTGGAACATAGGATGGGGCCTAGAACACTCTTCTCCTTTGCTAGGGCATCTATCCAGTTACTCACCTGGATCAGTACTGTTACCGGAATGGATCCAGCAAATCCGGTCAGTATCCACTCTCCACCAGGGATGTAAGTGGATCTGATACAAAGAGTGGTGGCTCAGTCAACTCCAGTGGCGTGGAGATAGCATGATGTTCTGCAATGCTGAGAGCCACACAGGAAGGCCCTGGGTCTGCTTGCTAAGGTCTCTGAATACACTGAGCAAGCTCATGCCTGTAATTCTAGCTAGTTAAGGTTGGGGATAAACCATGGCATGAAAACTCTGTTAGGAGAGGCTCTTTTTCTTTCTCTTGCTCTCTGTCTCTCTCATAAAAAAAATAAATAAATAAACCTAAAAAAATGGGCTAGGTGGTTGTTAGAGTGGACCATATGTTGTTCAATAACTTAACGCCTTGTCTATCACAATCCTACCTTGTAGACTAGCTGAGGACGTCATATGTATTGAAGACCTATGATGGAAAAAGAGGATGGATAACTCTGCTGTAGAGAAATTCTCAAGTTAGACATGGATGCAGCATTTCCCAACCACTGTGCCATAGACAAGTTAGTATGAGACCTTTGCCCTCAGAGTAAAGAGCAGGATAGAATACCTGAACACCTAAGCCATCGAACAGGCCAGAAATAGCACCTCCTTTTACCTCAGAATCTTCAACAGAGGAGTTCATTTCCGGGAGTGTCAGAACCAACAAAAGAAGAATTCTACCCCCTCCCAGCCCCACATTGTTGAGATTAGATAAAACAACAACCACAACAACAACAAAAAGAATTTATCTCATAAAAATTCTAGTGTGTGTGGTGGTTGGATGGGGTGGATCCTACATGGCCGACTGGGAGGTTTACGTCCTGGACCCAGTGGATTGGGAGACATGGTAGGCATGTATGTGCATGCACACCTGAAATCCCGAGAGGTGAGTGGGAGAGAAGGGGTTACGGCATGGCCATCCCCTCTTAGGTTCCCTCTTTCTATTTGTCTCTGACAAGTGTGAGTACCCTTTAAGAAATTAAAAAATATTCTAATATGCCCCTTTATACCTTGGAATATGAATAGAGATGAAGATGACTGAGATAGATCACTGTGCAAGGAATACAGAAAACATGCCAAAATGTCTTAGATAACCAAAACGTATGTGTCTGCAATGCTGCATGTCTGCCAAAATAATCAAGAACACAAAAATACCAAAAGTTAATTTATTTTAAACATATACAGACAAACCACACACAGCATATGACTTTTCAGTACCTCAAAAGGTAATGTATTTCAGGAAGTCTCTCAGTGAATATATTGTTTCTATCCTTAATCCCCTGCCTTCCAGAGGGCTCATTTCTAACTTCTATCTCAGGCTCCCCTCTCACTATCAGAACTAGCTACTCCCTACACCAAGGGTACACTTGCCCGAAGACATAAATCCTTACTTTCCTTAGCACGTATCACTAGATCTGAGTCATTCATTCTACCCAGGCCCCTGATAGTAGTGCTGGGGAAGATTTTAATAGGTCATTTTGTAGTTTTTGTAGTTATCTTTGAATGTCCATGTCATTCTAAATAATGTCTGTGGTGTGGGATGTGGCTTTGACACTCCTAATTTATTTCTTTCTTTCTTCTCTCTCTCTCTCTTTTAAGAGAGATTTTTGTTATAGAGTACATGCACTTGCCAGAAAGACAGAAAGTGAGAAATCACGTGGAGGATGACCACATTGTAATCCCTTCTCTTCTAGTCTCCTCTTGGGATCTTGGACAAACACGCATATGTACCTGGTGTGAGTTTCAAGCTTCTGAGTCTGGGACTCGAACCGTGGTCAGCCATGTGGGAGTCCAGTGTCATAACTATTACACCATCTACTGGTCCAGACACTCTTAATTTCACAGAAGCATCTAGGTTAAGCAAAATAGCATGTTTCTCTGTGAGAATGAGTGAGTTGCAAACACTTCTTTCCATCATGTAGTATGTATTTACTAATAACAGCTAAATTATAAATGTATTTTCTATATTCATACCATATACATGTTTAAGATGTATGATTCTTAGGCAAGAGCTTACAAACTTAAAGCTTATGGAGGTCAGGCAGATAAAAACAGAACAAACAAATCTGACAAAAGACTGTCAAATAAAAACTGAGGGAAGCAGGCCAGTCTGGTGGCAGAGTGTGAGGACTTGGAGGCTAAAACTCCTCAGGAAATGAGCAACTGCTGTTTAACCTGCTTGCTGTCATGTGGGAATGAGAATCACAGTTTTCAAAGCTTCCAGTGCATAAAGAAGCCAGGAATCAGTATGTGAAATTTCTTGTAACTTGATTCAAAAATATTAGTCACTGTGCAGGTCAAGCAAATATTTTTAGGAGAATCCAGTGAGTGGGCAAGGAGTTTGTGACCTTCAGTCTAAAGAGAGAGCAAGAAAGGGCTGCCCCATTACTCCACTTGTCCCAGCATCACTTCTACACCTGAGTTAGTATTTGTAGAACTGTGTCTGTTTTTCTCCATCATCCAGCTCCTTTGGAAGCCTGTACCCTACTCTCCCACACCATATACAAATTGAGACCAAGATGAGTCCCTGACTAGGGCACAAACATGCCCTTGAAAGCCCTAGTAGTGAAGAGCCCTGGTTGAAATTTCCCCCTCTTGCCTGTTTTTGTTTTCTTTTCTTTCTTTTTTTTTTTTTTAAAAGTTTATTCTTTTATTTATTTCATGAAGAAATAGAGAGACAGAGGCACTGCGACTGCATCTTCGCATGGCATTTCTAGGATACCCCAGCTTCAGCCAGATAGAATCACAAGACCTATGGAGGCAGATTTTCCTATACAGCCTCATCACTGTGTTTGCTTTTCCTTTTTATCTCATCCCAAACTCATTTTTCTCCCCCTTCTTTCTTCCCCAAGGGAGCAGAGGACTGAGTCTTCTTGTCCCTGAAGTGTGTCTGGAAACTTCTCTCCTCCCTCTGTTTATTTCTTTCATCTGAATTCAAGTTCTCATCATGTTTCCTCAGGCCCATTCACACCATATACAAATTGAGACCAAGATGAGTCCCTGACTAGGGCACAAACATGCCCTTGAAAGCCCTAGTAGTGAAGAGCCCTGGTTGAAATTTCCCCCTCTTGCCTGTTTTTGTTTTCTTTTCTTTCTTTTTTTTTTTTTTTAAAAGTTTATTCTTTTATTTATTCCATGAAGAAATAGAGAGACAGAGGCACTGCGACTGCATCTTCGCATGGCATTTCTAGGATACCCCAGCTTCAGCCAGATAGAATCACAAGACCTATGGAGGCAGATTTTCCTATACAGCCTCATCACTGTGTTTGCTTTTCCTTTTTATCTCATCCCAAACTCATTTTTCTCCCCCTTCTTTCTTCCCCAAGGGAGCAGAGGACTGAGTCTTCTTGTCCCTGAAGTGTGTCTGGAAACTTCTCTCCTCCCTCTGTTTATTTCTTTCATCTGAATTCAAGTTCTCATCATGTTTCCTCAGGCCCATTCATCAATACACTTACATCTTGCTCCATTTTCCAATCCAAGCCTTCTTCTGCAGATGAGACAGCTTTTCTCATGTCCTAGACACAATACAACACACTGCAGTTGATTGCTACATTGCCCAGGACCTTCTTTTTGTTACCAATTTGGATTGAAGGGCTGTTACTCATCCTCTGTGTCTCTCCACCTATGAGCCCTAAATCCCCTCTTAAGGTCAACCCTTGAAATAAGGGTTTCATTGAAAACCTGTTCCACCTCAATTTGAAATTTTTAAAGTAGAAAATAAGAGACTTGGACTATGACTATGAGGATTTAGTAGAAACTTTTGGAGAACCAGAACCTGATGAAAGGTATAAGACAACATTTTTTTCCCCCTGTTTTTGGAGAGGTTTTTGCTATAGGGTGAGTGCGCTCTCCAGAAAGACAAAGAGAGACAGAGAGATAGAAAGCAAGAAATCACTCCCCAGAGGGGATGGCCACGACGCAATCCCTTCTCCTCTCAGGATCTTGGGCACGCACACACACGCGCCCAGTGTGAGTTTTAAGCCACCGGGTTCAGGCCTTGAACCGTGGTCGACTATGTGGGAGTCCAGCGACATAGCCATTATGCTAACTGCTGGTCCCAAGACAACATTTTAAAAATGTGATTCTGTACCAGTTACTCAACTATTTTTGAGCCACATTATTTTTTTCATTCACATGGAGATAATGTTAATATCTACCTAAGAATATGGTTGTAAACATTAAACCTAATAATAAATATATGTATGTATGTATTCTTTAATAGTTATGAGAATTACCTTCTAAAATCTTTTAATACATCAACATTGAAGATAAAAGAATGTTTTGATAGGCTCTTGGATTCTCATAGAGTATGGTTCTATCAAAAATTAAGTGTTTCGGGGTCAGTAGGTGGCATAGTGGTTAAGGCACTGGACACTCCCACATGGCTGGCCATGGTTTGAGTCCTGAACCTGGTGGCTTCTTTCATCCAATCATGGTGGCACCAGTGGGAGGGTACTGCTGTGCAGTAGCTAAGGCTGCATGAGAGGTCCACATTCAGTTCTTGACCTAACCTAAATAGGCCAGGCATGGTGATCTTTGGTCCTAGCTGCATAACTCTCTCTCTCTTTCCTTCCCTTTTCCTTTTCTCTCTCTCCCCCCCATTGAATCACTGTCTCTCAAAAAACTGAAAGAATTATGTTCTCACTGTACATCTTCACACTGTAAGTTAAGTGCCTTTTCAACATTCTTTATAATCTTCTACATGACAGAAGATACCATACACAAAAATAAAGACAAATAATAGACTGGGATAAAATTTTCTATGTGTGTATAGTAAATTAATAAGGAAATGATACAATACTGAATAGGGAGAAATGCATAAGTACACAATTATTTAATTCACAGAGAAACCTACACAATGAGACACAAAAATATGAAAAAATAACCTTACAAAAATATGATAAATCTCACTAAGAATCAGAGAACCACATATCAAAATATAAATGGAATTTTTTTTTTTTTTTTTTTACTACAATATATTATTGCTTGGTAATTTCAAGTACAAGTGAAGATACAAAGAAATAGGTACTCCTAAGTTTTGGTTACAATGAGAATTGGCACAACTTCTTTGAAAGAAACATTGGTTGAATAGAGGAGAATGGTATATGCAAACATCATTTTTTTCAGAATTATTTAATTTTATTTCTTCTTACTATTTTTTAAATTTTCTATAAGGCACATGTGCTCATGAGAGAGAGGGACAGTGAGAAAGTAAGCCATCAGACCTGATACTCGAACCATGGTCACTCATGTGGGAGTCCAGCATCTTAACCACCAAGTCACCTGCTGGCACACATATTCTTTTCCTTATATTTACATGAAAGAATATCATATAGTTGAATTATCCTTAAGTCTAAAAGAATATAAAAGAAATTCTAGAAAATATACAACACATTATTATTTGTCATCTAGGGTAGACAGGGATTAGAAACGGTGAATAAAGAATATTTTAGCTTTATCTTTAAAGTTATTTTTATATAGTAGTTGTTAAAATTTCTAAATATTAAGCTTTATTTCTCAATTGATGTATATATTTTCATACGAAAATATTTTTTGCTAATTTTTTAACATACAGATACTGAACATACACACATTCAATGGTGGAGGAATAAATCCCGAGCTGATACCGGGTTTATTCTCTAGCTAAATGACTATTTCACAGAAAATCTAGCAGAATGCAAGATTTAAATTTAAAAATTCTCACTAAACTTTAGGGTTGCTAATGAAATGAAAAAAAAAAAAAGAAGTGTGCATTAGCAAGGCCAAGTAATTAAAAATATGTTTATTAAACAAGGCCTTGTTTATTAAACAAGTGACCCTTATTGAAAGAAAATCTTTAGACAAATTGAATTCACCAGAATTTAATTGAGCAAAAAACAATTTGCAAATCAGGCAGCCCCCAGAACTTTTCTGAGGAGCTCTAGGGTGGCCACGCTGTCAAATAATATTTATGGGCAGCAAAGGAAAATGATGCATAGAAAACAGAGGTAAAGAAGAGAAACATCTGAGTTGATTACAGCTTGCGCTTTACTTATTTGAATGCAGTTGGAGTTTGAGGTCGGCTTATTTGAATGGCTTTGGAATGGCTGGCCTTGACCGTCTGTGTGGACTGGAGCTCGGCTGCCGTGATTGACTGAGAAGCATATTGCTCAGTTAGGTTTGCGGTTTACTCGCGTTCTAAACTAGGTTGCAGTGCAAACCTAGGTACTCAAGTAGGAGTACAGAACTTTGGTTAATACCCTCCATCTGTAAGCCTGAGTGTACGTGTGCGGAGGATGTGTGCTTTATGAGCACTTGTTCTTTCATTGTTGTTCATAAATTAAGTCTAAGTCAAATGCAAATAGTACAAGAATAAATGTCAGTAAGAGCTGCAGTAATTAATAGCAGTAGTAGTAAGGAGTAGCAGAATGTTGGATCAAATAAGATACTGTGCATGGCACCATAGGAATGTTAGAACAGGGAGCAGTAGTTGGTGTAATGGCTATGCCGCTGGACTCCCATGTAGTCAACTGGTTCGAGTCCCAGACCTAGTGGCTTAAACTCCTGCCAGACGTGTGTGCGTGCATGCCCAAGATCCTGAGAGGAGAATGGAGGAGAAGGGATTGTGGTGTGTCTATTTCCCCTGAGGGGTGATTTCTCACTTTCTGTCTCTCTGTCTCTCTCTGTTTTACTGGCGAGCACATGTGCACTATAGCAAAAACTTCTCAAAAAAAAAAAAAAAAAGAAAAGAAAAAGGATTGTTAGAACAAAAAGGGTAAGTGATGCATAGTTTTCTTGGTAAGAAAAAAAAGACAAATAAAAATTCAGTGTTTTGCTGCAGGTCACTGATATTTGGTGGGAGAAAAGACCTAGGGCCACCTTAGACACTGTGAAATGTTAGGCAAATATCAACTTCAACGCTGTGGGAATATATATCAATTTTTTTTAAAGTTTACTTATTTATTCCATGAGAGGAACAGACGGGGAGAAGAAGGCAAAGATGGAGCTATAGCGCCCCCAACGGTCTTGATGTCACAAACCACCCCAAGTTTCAGCCACTCCAGGGTTAATGGACACCCATATGCTGGACATACTCAGGGAGGTCTCTGGACGTGAACTGGCAACCTTTCCATGCCCACAGAGTACCCTGCTTACTGTTGTATCACCATTTGTCTTCCTCATGTGTACATTTTTTAGAGGTAATACGGACTGGGCATATTAGTTCATTTACTAATGTTAGTTCACAGTATTCGTAAAAAGCTCATGACTCCAAGTAGATAAACAGCTGTCTTATACTGAACAACAAAAAAAATACTGCATTTATTATGCACCATTTAATTTAGAATTTAAAATTCCCTTTCTATTTCTCACAGCCAACACTGAGGTCTATGATGCAAAGTAGTTGGGATAGTATCACAAATATTTATGTCACAGGACTGTTTTCTTTCTTTCTTTCTTTCTTTCTTTCTTTCTTTCTTTCTTTCTTTCTTTCTTTCTTTCTTTTTTTTTTTTTTTTTTTTAAGAGGTTTTTGCTATAGGGTGCGGGCGCTCCCAGTTTTTGCTATAGGGTGCGTGCGCTCGCCAGACAGACAGAGACAGAGAGAAAGAAAGTGAGAAATCACCCCGCCAGGGGGAATGGCCATGCCACAATCCCTTCTCCTCCGTTCTCCTCTCGGGATCTTGGGCACGCACGCACACGTGCGTGGCATGAGTTTTAAGCCACTGGGTCCAGGACGCGAACCGTGGTCGACTACATGGGAGTCCAGCGACATAGCCATTACGCTAACTGCCGGTCCCTCACAGGGCTGTTTTCTAAGGTTCTATGATAACGTGTAAGTCCCCAACATACATGGGATCCATGGGGTTGGTTAGTGGAAAGGATTCATTATAAAAAAGATCTTCAAAGAGTTCAATGGAAAATGTGTTTTATATGAAATTGATGTGGTTTCAAAGATTTATTTTTTTGGCCCCAAATAAAACCCATACTTTAATTCCATCTTCCTACTAACTTTTTGAAGTTCCCTTATACTGGTGAATCATGTTAGTCTCGCAACAACTCAATTGTCTCTAAAATAATGGTATTTAGGAATTGAAGAAATAGCATTCATAAATAACAATGGTTTACTATGTAATAGTAAAATAAAGATAGAGTGCCTTTGCTCCTGAATAACACTAACTGAACTCTATTTTCATACTGTGGTTGATAGAGGAACATCAAGTAAAGTCATTTTGCTCAATTGGCTGATGCTTCTAAGGATCACCTAGAATACGCATCGCCAGAGACTGGTTACAAACTGACCTGAGGGCGACCGCGGTAGCCCAGTGGTTAAGGGAGCAAGATCCCCCATGGCTGGGTTAGAAATTCAGCTCCGGTGACTTGGAAAACATGCCATGTGCGTACCTGTGCATGCCCCAGATCACAAGACAGAGCAATGGAGGAGAGATTGCGTGTGACCGTGCGCTATTGGGGGGGGATGTTTTCTCCCTCCCTCTCTCTCTCTCTCTCTCTCTCTCTCTCTGTCTTTCTGTCTCTGGTGAATGCACATGCCCTCTGGCAAAAGGAAGGGAGAGAGGAAGGCAGGAAGACAGAAAGAAAGTGATCTGAGACACCAGATAAGATTAAGAAAACAAACAAACCAAAAAATTAGACAGTACTATTGCTATATTCATTGTCTGTGATTCAGAAATCAATCACCACATTTTAGAGATCAGTAGATATTACATGAAATAATCCCCATCCTCCAATAACATGCTTCTCATGTAGCATTGTATAATAAAACCGAGAGGGGGGATAAAAAAAACTACACTTCTCTCACTCCCAATTCCCACTCCTTTCAAGGAACAGCAATGATTGTGTTTCCAAATTGCTTCAACTACATCACATTAAACACTGCTCCTAGGATTGTTCAAAAGCAGTTGAGTTAGTCATATAATGGTGGAAATAAAGGATATAGTTAGGATATGACTTAAAACAAGACGTAAAGCAGGTAGAGTACTAATTTTAGCATCTCTGATTTTTTTTTTTTCTCTTGGAGAGGTTTTTGCTACAGGGTACATGCGCTCGCCAGAAAGACAGAGAGAGACAGAGAGATAGAAAGCGAGAAATCACCCCCTGGGGGGATGGCCATGCCAAAGTCCTCTCTCCTCCATTCTTGGGATCTTGGGCATGCATGCACACATGCCCAGTGTGAATTTAAGCTGCCAGGTCCAGGATTCGAACCACAGTCTACTACATGGGAGTCCAGCGACAAAGCCATTATGCCATTTGCTGGCCCCAGCATCTCTGATTTTTGATTCCTGAAAGTCAGTGTAGACTCTAGTGCAGCCAAGTCATCTTGCATTTGCAAATCTCGACCGAGCGCCTCTCCAAGTGTCATTTTGCCCCAACAAAAACTCCATACCGTAGATAAACCTGCCAATCATGAAGAGTAAAAATTAATATTAATGTAAGTAATCAATCACATTTAATTCAGTTATCAGGCCTATTATTTTTTTCTGTCTACCAAAAGAAAGTTCCATTGTAGGCATTTCAATTATAAACTGACTTCTACGCACAGAGTTTTATTATTGTAAGAAAATGATTGAAACTGGTGGAAGTTGTGATAAGGAAGTGGACTTGATAATGCAGAGGATTTTTTTTTTAAATAGTGTAACTTCTGTCAAAGTCTTTCCTAATAGACTTTGTGAGATCATTTAGATATATGTCAGTTTAAAGATTGTGGGTGTGTGTTTCTCCCAGCTCCAGTGCCATTTCTAGGAAAAGGAGATTTTCGTGAAAGATACTAAAAATCATGTGGCATGTAAATAGTTACATTGCTTCAATCTTTCATGGGTCTAGGCCATGTCCATTTAGAACATTTAATGTCCACATAGAACATTTTTATATATGAAAAAATGCCTATGTTTGCTTTGATTTCAAAATTTAAGCACTTGTATGCAAGTAGAGACATCTCTCAGGGCAGCTCAGGTAATCCATCTTTTTGAATTCTGTAAAACTAACCTACCCTGAAATCATTCTCCTGAAAGTCTGACATAATTATTAAAAAACAAACAAAAAAAAACCTCAAACCTAAAACTAACCTACCCTGAAATCATTCTCCTGTAAGTCTGACATAATTATTAAAAAACAAAAAAAAAACCCAAACTAATAAAAACCATAGGATGTCTTATTAAGGGACTCAGTCTCACCATCATTAATAAGTAAATATGCATTTCCTTTGGGTAAAGAATTAACACATGGATGGTGTGAGGGTGAGCAGGTGACAAAGAAAGAACCGAGAAGTTGTATTTTATTTTGTTTTCTGTTTAAAATTTTTCTCTAACTCAGAAGGAGGTAGTCTGAAGAGCTGTGAAAGAAGCACAGAGGTACAATTAATTTATTAAAAGAGTTTTTAAAGATCTCTCAGGACGGACGCAGGGAGCAAAGCCAATAAGTTAAGAAGACTTCATCTAAAGCAAAACCAGCTTGAGGACATTTGTGCCTAGGGGCAGAAGTAAGAAAATAAAAAAATTAGAAAACCTGTATTAATTTTGCTAATAACCTATCCTAAACACAGGCTTTATTAAGATTTCCCTCAGCAAAATTTTATTTTTAGAACAATAATTTATATTACAAATGTATGCATTCCACTGGAGATTCAAAATCAATGTTACATACATCATTGAATTCTCACAGTACTGAGTGTTAGAGCAAAGCTTAGTTATTTGCTAGGAAAGGGAACCTAAAAGCCCTACCATGGTTAACATATAAATTGAAGAGTTAGTTTATGTTGTTTTTTATTGAGTTTTATAGGTGTCATATGACTGTCGCAGAAGCAAATTTGTTTTATTATACTATGAAAACTTTTTTATCCTTCAATGCATAAGACTTATTTATATGAACACATAGTGATTTTTTTTCAGTGAACAGCAAAATGGATTTAGAAGAGTAAAAATTAAATATTTCCTTTTGTTTTGTTTTGTTTTGTTTTTGAGAGGTTTTTGCTATAGTGTATGTGCGCTCGCCAGAGAGACAGAAAATGAGAAATCACCCCTCAGGGGGGATGGTCACACCGCAATCCCTTCTCCTCCATTCTTCTCTCGGGATCTTAGGCATACACGCACACGTGCCTGGCGTGAGTTTAAGTTGCCAGGTCTGGGACTTGAACCACAGTCGACTACATGGGAGTCCAGCGACATAGTCATTATGCTAACTGCTGGTCCCTTTTAATGAGTTTTTCATCAATGTGTTTCTTCCTCTCTTTTTCTCTGAGCTGATAGTCTCCCTTTTTCAGCAACTAACTCAAGTTAACGAGTTTGCCAGCATCTATGACTAACTCCTATGGCTTTCCTTGGTTCTTCACCGTTATCACCTTTCACTGATTTCTTCTTAAGACTCCTTATACCAGAGCTCTACAGAGAAGATCTCAAAGCAAATCCACCAAGAAGTATAGGAACCGTTGTAGACAAGAAGAGGCACTTTGGAAGCAAAAGAAGGTAAGATTGGACCAAATGTAGATCACAGCTATGACCTCATATTCCACGGGGAAATGGGAAAGGTGTAATAAGAACTGCTGTAAGAAAACTCATAAAATAAAATAAAATAAAATAAAAATGTTTAAGTTGAAGTCTAGTTCAAAGTATAAAAGAGGATCTCATTAAAAATTTGTATTAAAAAGCAGCTCAGTGTTGAAGTTTTGCTACTTAGAGTTGATGACAATGGAAGACATGAGGCAGGAAGGGTTTAGAAACATAAGTTATCAAAGTAAAGAACTTTGGGGTAAGTTCAGAGGAAACATGTTGAGGGGAATAGAGAAGAAAAATGTTGGGTTTGGTAGGACACACCAACTTCAATAGGTTCAATTTTTCCTAAGCACTAAGAGGTAAAAAAAGATATTTTGGGGGCTATTCGTTGGCTTGGTGGTTAAGGTATTGGATCCCACATGACCAACCCTGCAGTTTAAGATGCAAACTTGGTGGCTTGAAAAATATGCCAGACATTTGTGTATGCATGCCCAAAATCCCAAGAAGAAAATGGAGACAGGACTGCAACATGGCCATCCACCCCCAGCAGATAGTTTCTCACTTTCTCTCTCTCTCTGTGTCTTTCTCTGGAGTGTGCACATGCACTCTATAACAACAACAACAACAACAAAACTGAAAAGAAAAATAAGAAAAGAAGAAAAAGAAGAAGAAAAGCAGTTCACTAGGACATGGAGTTCTTCCTGTGAAGGATTGAGAAAGAAAAGGGAACTTTTAGAATTTATCCCAGAATGTCTATGTTCTCTGGATGCATATTAATCACGCATTACACTCTCAACCGGCTACGTGAACAGGAGAGTAATACAAGGATGAAGTGGGTCAAGGTGAGAGAATATGCAGTGTTGACATCTGTCATTAACTGGCATGTATTTGCTGTGGGTCAGTCATTACTCACCTCTGGGCAAGTTCTACCTTGTATGAAGTAAATTTGTGTTGCCAAATATTACAAAGTTTCAGAAAATTCGAGGTTACTTCATGAAATGTCCTAGTTTTTTAATGTGAACTTAGTCGATTAAAAAAATACGGTAGAGCAAGAAACAAAACCGTCCTCGGCAATTGCTGTGCTAGAAATACATCTGCTGAATGAATTTGGCTCAGGAAGTGTCAGTTTACAACTTCTGATAGAAGTTTTGAAATTATCTTTGGGAGTCTGGGGAAAGGAAGATTCAATGTGAAAAAAGCCAAATGTAGTTTCATAAGAGAATTTGAAGACTTCAAAGTGACTGAGTCAGAATATGCTCTCAGAACATTGCCCAAGGGAGAAACAAAGCCTAAAATAAAACATTGCGTGGTTAGTACCCATAGGAAGGAAAATTTCTCATTTGCCGTCATATAGATATACAAATGGATGTTAGCTGGCTGCAAGATCAAACCAGGCAGCCAGAAGGAGTCAAGGAAAAGAAAAGAAATAAGCCAAAATAGAACAGAGAAATACAACAGTTAATCTCTGAATTTTTAATTTTTCTTATTATGAGACAAGGATTAGGAAAGACAGAACAACTTTACTAAGTATCATATAGCAAGCTTGAACATTAATCACAGATGCATATTAAACTGCAGGCTTTATACAAGTATTCACCACAACTCTTAGCAATGATTGTAAATATTCTTTGAGAGGTTTTTGCTACAGGGCACATGCATTCACCAGAAAGACAGAGAGACAGTAAGCGAGACATCACCTCCCCAGGGGAGATGACCACACTGCAATCTCTTTTCCTCCATTCTCCTCCTGGGATCTTGGACACTCAAGCACAAGTGCCTGAGGCCACCAGGTCTGGCACTTGAACCGTGGTCGACTACATGGGAGTCCAGCAACATAGCCATTATACCAACTGCTGATCCCCTGATCGTAAATATTCTTGTGTTGAAGTGAATTCCTGAGTTATCTGTGTCTAGATTGGGTTTTCATTAAATTTTTTAATTAGTGAAAATAATGATAATTTAGTTTATGTGCTTGCATTGAGAAGTACATAAGCAAAATGTGACAAATAGAGGAATGAAATGTAATATAACATGTTAAACTTCATTATGCATAAGTATTTAATATCTACTAATGACTTCATTCTTGGAGGACATAGCAGAGACCATATGAGAAACGTAAATAGAGTTATTGACCCGTTATGTCAGTGACAAAAGAAGATTATTAGTCTTTTCTCTTGGAGGTTGGGATTTGCTGAAAATATCCCTTGCACACCAAATTAGACTATACATTGTATTTCTGTCACTGAATGTGTTCTTTGGTTGCTGTGTGAATAAAATAAATTGGATGTAGGTTCAATGTAGATCATTCAGACATCCTCTTTCAAAAGTAATTAGGGTCTTACTCACTTGAGACCAGATAATTACATTTAATGTTATCTTAAAAGAGCCCTCAAGGATTGTTCTCCTTTGGTAAATGTGTAAGAAGTGGAACAAATTGACTTTTATGACCATGGAAGGTTGAGAGCACTAGGAACAGAGAATACAATGAATTAAAAGTTAGTCTCATAAGAGGCCAGCAGGTGGCATGGTGGTTAAGGTGCTGGACACTCCCACACGACCAATAGTGGTTCATGTCCTGGAAATGGTGACTTTCTTTCTCACTTTCCCTCTCTCTCTCTCTCTCTCTGTGTGTCTTTGGTCAAATTAAAATAAATGAATGAATAAATAAAATTAAATAAATAATTCTTTAAAAAAATTAGTCTCATAAAACTGGTAATTTTTTTCTCATTTGCTTTTGCACACACTTTAAGGGATTTTTGTCCAATGGACATAGTGCTCTGCATGTAGAAGAATGTTCTAGAAGGATTTATTCAAAGATTAGCATTGAACTCCAGCCCCAATGACTCAACATGAGCTACTCCAGGGACCAGCCTCGCCCATCTCTGCACTAGACATTCGACCAGATGGGAACGAGCCCACACTCAGCAGTAGCTAGGCTTCTAATCATTCAGAAAAATATGTGCCTCTGGTTATCATATTCAACTGAATGCAAAGACAGCAACCTCACATTCAGTACATTGCTTCTGTATTCAAGAATTGCCACAAATTGAGTAATGTCTGACCAACCAGGCTGACTGTAATAGAGTGAGTTAACTACCAGGCCAGGAACTAAGTTAATAGGTTCACCAAGATTTTAAGAGAAACAGTATAAAACTGGGGCCAGCAGATGACATAGCGATTATGTCACGGGATTCCCACATGGCCTACTGCAGTTCAAGTCCCAGTTCACTTTAATTTTCTAGACATGTTTTCATTTCACTTTTAATTTGAAAGATGTTTTTACTGATCACAGAATTCTACCTTTTTAATTGTTTTGTTTAAAGAAGTAATTCCTATTTTTTATTTTTCTTTTAAGAATTCAGCTATCCATCTTACCTATGTTAATCTTTTGGATTATTGCTAAGAAAACTTGCCTTGGTAATTTATAAAATTATTGAACTGTCTACCAAGATATAATAAAAACCATCAAGAAGGAAGAAAATTTCAGTTAGAAGAAAATAAAAGACAAATATAACTAAATTAGAATAAATTCGACTACATTTATGGGGAGAAAGTGTATTAAAAATAATTGATCCATTCTAACTTTGTTTTAGAGAATGCCCTTTAGTAGAAAATGATCATTTCATAAAAGTTGTTGCCACATATATAAAAACCGGAATTTATATATGATTGTCCAAACTCTTTTCTCCTCCATTCTGTATTATAGTTATAAAATGAATAGCGATTATGAGGATTTCTGACCTCATAGTATGAATGGTTTATTTTTTTTGTTCTTACAGCATAATTTGAAGCCAGCACCAAAGACAAATATTTAATATAAGAAATGTGATTGGGACTAGCAGACGAATTAATGGTTATGTGGCTGGACTATCATATAGTCGATCATGGTTTGAGTCCTGGACCCAGTGACTTAAGACTCATGCTAGGTGAGAATGCACGAGTGCCCAAAATCCGGAGAGGAGAATGGATGAGAAAGAATTGTGGCATGGCCATCCCCCTGGGGAAGGCTTTATTGCTTTCTGTCTTGGTCTCTCTGGTAAGCACAAGCACTCTATAGCAAAAATCTCTTTATAAAAAGAAAGAAGAAAGAGAAAGAAAGAAAGAAGAAAGAGAAAGAAAGAAAGAAGAAAGAGAAAGAAAGAAAGAAGAAAGAGAAAGAAAGAAAGAAGAAAGAGAAAGAAAGAAAGAAGAAAGAGAAAGAAAGAAAGAAGAAAGAGAAAGAAAGAAAGAAGAAAGAGAAAGAAAGAAAGAAGAAAGAGAAAGAAAGAAAGAAATGTAGTTAAAGCTATATTTATAAACCTTTAATAGTATTACACACATGATGGGGGGAAAAGATACTATAATTTGATTTGAGTAAATTCCAGCATGAACATAAATTTTGACTCATATCCCAAAACTTAAAATGAAGGGAGAACTATTTTAGTAACAACATCTTTTGGGAAAATAGGTAATTAATTTACTTATTGATTAAATATTTACTGTATGCTAATTACATAATGGCAACTTATTTTCTTTCATTATAATTTATTTAGTAAGATGTTTTGCTGAAAAGCCTCTAAGGGATATTTGCAATATAAGTTAATGAAAATTAATATTAAGTTGACTTACAGGAAAGATATATACTCCTAGGTACTGCTCCAGCATATAAGCCATATGAAAATGTGACTAGGTCTGTCTTGTTCTCGCTTATGTCTCTAGCATCCAGTTTAAGGCTTATCTCATAGTCTCATAGTGCTCAAAAATACATGTTGAATAAATGATTCACTTGTTCCCTAAAATTTAAGTTTTTTTTTGGAGAGGTTTTTGCTATAGGGCGCGTGGCTTGCCAGACAGACAGAGATAGAGAGACAGAAAGCGAGAAATCACCCCCCAGGGGGGATGGCCACACCACAATCCCTTCTCCTCCATTCTCCTCTTGGAATCTTGGGCATGCATGCACACGTGCCCGGCGTGAGTTTAAGCCACCGGGTCCTGGACTCAAACCATGGTCGACTACGTGGGAGTCCAGCAACATAGCCATTATGCTAACTGCTGGTCCCTTAAGTGTAAAGGTTGTGATTATCAGCGTTAAAATATGATTTTGAGCAGTTTCTTATAGAGGTCTGTAAACATCTGGTTCTGTGTTCACTATGAACATACAGTAAGGATAGAATTTTTTTAGAATCATTTATTTTAATTTTATCTATTTTTGTTATTATTTTTTAAATTTGCTATAGAGTTCATGTGCTCAGCAGTGAGAGACAGAGAGAGAGACAGAGAGAGACAGAGAGAGAGAAAGCAAACTTCCAAATCCAGGACTTGAACCATTGTTGGTCATGTGGAAGTCCAGCACCTTAATCATTATGCCACCTGTTGGCCCCAGTAAGGATAGAATTTTAACATGAGATTATTATTATTATTTTTTAAGAGAGATTTTTTGCTATAGGGCAAGAGACAGAAAGCAAGAAATCACCCCCCAGAGGAAGTAGCCATGTTGCAATCCCTTCTCCAATTTTCTCTAGGGATTTTGGGTGCACTGCTCCCGGCATGAGTTTTAAGTCACCAGGTGTGGGACTCGAACTGTAGTTGACTACGTAGGAGTCCAGCATTGTAACAAGCGATGTGGGCTACTTTACCTGTAAGTTACTAGCACATTACAGTGGTATATACCATTGTTCACCTTCAATCATTTCCAACCCTTCATTATTAGCTGCCCTTTGGGATAGGATACCAAGATTTACATAGTTAATATTTTCAATATGGTTGTGATGACAGTAACGATTTAAAAAATGCAGAAAATGAATATATGTAGTGGGGTGAGAAAGATAATCCCAAGTTTAAAATACAAGAAAGGCCTATGTTTCTCAGAAATACCATTTCATAATTGTTTTCCATTCCTGCCTCATTTGAAGTCATGTAGTGTGGAATGATTTACTCAGTAGAATTATTTGTTTAGGCAATAGTGAGACTCTTACCTCCAGGTATATTTATTTATGCCATATGGTTTACTCTCTTAGATGATACTAGATTCTATAAGTGGTATACAAAAATGCATAATGTCAGTTTTTATTGATTTTTTGTTGTTTTGTTTCTGCAATGAAAAATTAGAGATACATGATTAAAAATCTGACATCGATGGGACCAGCAGATGTGCGATAGTGATGTCACTGGGACTGCCATGCAGTTGACTGCAGTTCAAGTCCCCAGACCTGGCAGCTTGAAACTCAAACTAGGCGCATGCGCCGGCATGCCCAAAATCCAGACAGGAGAATGGAGAAGAAGGGATTATTGTGGTGTGTTCATTCTCCCTGAGGCTGGGGGGGATGATTTCTCATTTTCTTTTTTTCTGTCTCTCCGGTGAGTGCATGTGCCCTATAGCAAAAATCTCAACAACAAAACGCACACACACACACACACACACACACTCCAAACTCACATCGATGTTTGCTATTACAAGTCTATATCTGAAATGTGACAGCAGGACTGTGTACTTAGGGTTTCAATATTGGTCTGCTTTTCTAAAGATGTCCAAGTTCATGAAGCAAAATAGCTATGTGTGAAGCTTTTCTCATTCTACAGTTTTAGGTTCAGTTGAGGGTGATTTTACTGTTAGAAAAGAGAAGGTTTTTTTTTTTGTGTGTGTGTTTGGTTTTGTTTCGTTTTCCCTTATGAATTGTTTTTTACATGCATTAGTTTTGTCTTTCTGTTGGGTTAAAACCTTTTTGAGGATGGTGGTCAAGTTTCACTCTTCTCTATAATTCCAGTAGTTAGTCATTGATGGCAGTGTGAAACTCTGGAGAGATTACTTACTAGCTGGAAAAAATAGACTCCTCTTTTTATTTACTGATAATACTGTTTCATTCTATCAATGAATGAGTCTACCTATCCATCCATCCATCCTTCCAGATTTTCTATACCATGGTATAGAGAAAAGTATATTTCAACATTTTTGTATTTATTGTTCAGTTTGGTATTTTATTTCTTAAACACTCTGAACGAAATAATTGTGAATGTTGTATAAATAATAGAGGCTCATTATTATAGCTCCTTAGATAAATACTTTAGTTTCTATTCACAATAATTCATTCATTCAATTCAATTGTCAGAAGAAAAGATATAAATTTCTTCTTAAAATGCAGCATCGAATTTCAAGTTATAAGCCGGTAACATTCTCATTAATAGCAGTAAGGTCTTCAGCATGTTTTCAGCCTGAAAAATAATTGACTCATCCCAGAAAGGCTTTTATTTCTAGGGTTTAAATGTCACTTCTTATATCCAACAACTTGTACCTCATTTAATTACTCAGATAAAGAGGCTTTCACTTTGCTTCTATAAAAGACAGTTCTAAAGACTATTTAAAACAAACAAGTAGCACCAGCAAAATACTTTATGGTGAAGATTTCAAGGAAGTTTTAATGAGACCCAATCACAGATAAAGTCTAAAGTATGGCTTATGTTCCTAATGACACAGAGTCTCAGAGAAGGAGACAAACCCAAGGTCTCTACGTGTAATCATGAGGTGATGGTATTTTCAAGAACACCTGCCTTTAACATCGAAAGAAACCCAACTTCCTGAATGACCAGCTGGCATTTGATGATGAGCAGAGGGCAAAAACTGCTGATCACAACACAGTAGCACTCTCGTCACCCCTTTAAGAGGTAGTAATTCACCTTCAATAATTTTGAGCCCTTCATTATCAGACAGTCATGGAATTTTTTAAAGAACTAAACATCAGGGCCAGCAGATGGCATGAGGTTAAGCAGCTGGATCCCACATAGCCAACTACATGGTTTGAGTCCTGGAGATGACAGTGTAAAAAAATACGCTGGGGGTGTGTGCATACGTGCCCAAAATCCCAAGAGGAGAATATAGGATAAGACATTGCAGCATGGCCATCAGGGGAAACCCTGAGGGGTGCTTTCTACTTTCCCTCTCTGTCTTGATCTGTCTCCAACGAGCATACATGCTCATGGCCAAAAAAAGACGCAACTGTTGGTGGTTTGTTTTGTTTTGTTTTGCAGTATGTACTCCACTACATTCACACACACACACACACACACACACACACACACACACACACACACATTTATGTACGTATATACACATAGAATTCTTTTTATTTCTAGTTTGATGAATGTGCTTACAAGCGTATATCTTACTACATATCCTGATATAATATTTACTATGGAGTAGAATTAGTCTTGACATGATGATATAATATTTACAGTGAAGTGGAAGTGGTCTAGTGGATAAAATTAAGACATTAAGAATTTTTCAAATTCAATAAGTTTCTAAGTTAGAAACAAAAACATAGTTTCCGTGATAGTTATATTGTTTATATTTTTCTAGGGGTGGGTAGAGTGGACTTCACAGGTTTCAGCCTGGATTCTCTTATGTACATCGAACTCAACATATTTAAAATTGAGCTCAACAACTGCTCTAAAATTTCACCTGTTACTGCACCTCCATAGAACATAGAAGTTGAAGGCAACAGAAATTCTACCAATCCACCTAAGCTGGGGGCCTGGTATTGAACTTTGATTTCACATTCTTCTTCTCAACCCATATCCAAACATTCATCCCATCCACATAGATTTACTCTCTTAGTTTTCCTTAACTAACTTACTTCTCTGTCACTACTGTTTCTTCACTAATACAGCTTCTTGCTGGAGTTAGCTTGGACAACTGGGGGGCTGGAGGAAGACAGGGGACAACTTCTCTTTTCTTTCTGTCTCTTCTTCTGTTTTCTTGAAATCCACTTTTTGATCATGTCATATTTATAAATTCAGATAGACCCACATCACTCTTCTGATTATTTTCAAAGGCTCCAAACTTTCTTCAAAATTGATTCAAATCTAATTTGCTTTATGCACAAAAGAAAAGAAGCTTGCACACCCCTTTCTCAACTCTAAGCACAACTCTAAGGGGAAAAGCTTTATCTTTATGTCAAGTTGGGAATTCTCATTATCTTATGGGACTGGACATTTAATAATTAACTGAAGGAACTGACTAGAAAAATCATTAGGTTTGTCAGCATTTTAGCTGTAAGCAGAGGAAGAACTAAGCCCACCAAATAAATATAAATATTGAGACCCAAAGTCAAGCTGAATTATACTTTCACTCCAAGAAGGGATGGTTCAGTCAATATGTAAGTTACAATTGTGATCTTCTACACACAATACTCTTGCTGTACTTCCTGTTCATAGGGTTTTATTTAATTTTACACTAGCTTCTTAATTTATAGATATATTATTCCCTCTTTCTACCTTACTTTGGGAAGTTGTTCTTCAACTTTGAACACAAAATCAGCTTACTTAAAAATTCTTGGTCCTTTCTATTTGAATTCATCATCCCCTTCACTGTTCACATTATATTCTATGATTTATGCTCTCCATCATAATTTCTTTTTTTTTTCTTTAGAGAGTAAGATTTTTTGCTGTAGACTGCATGCATTCACTCGCGAGCTCTGTGTGTGGGTGGGTGTGTGTGTGTGTGTGTGTGTGTGACTACACTACAATCCTCTTTCCTCCATTCTCCTCTTGGGATTTTGAGCACTCACACACAATCACACACAATCATGTGAATTTTAGGCCACTGGGTCCAGGACTTGAACTGTGGTGGTCTACATGGGAGTCCAGTGATGCAACTGTTATACCATCATACCACCTACCGGTCCCTCCAGCATACTTTCTTTTTTTTTTTCTTTTTTTGGAGAGGTTTTTGCTATAGGGCACATACATTTGCCAGAAAGACAGAGAGAGACAGAGAGACAGAAAGTGAGAAATCAACCCCTAGGGGGGATGGCCACACCGCAATCTCTTCTCCTTCATTCTCCTTTCGGGCTTTTGGGCACACATGCACATGCGCCCGGCGTGAGTTTAACCCACCAGGTCCAGGACTTGAACCACTGTCAATGACTGGGAGTCCAGTGACATAGCCATTACACTAACTGCTGGTCACTCTAGCATACTTTCAATACTGGATTCTTGTCATGTGTTTTGGTCTGTCTGTCCCATAACCTAGAAATGCCTGAAACCCAAGGACTGTGTCTCATACATCTTTACTTTTTCAAAGTAGAGAATTGGGCCTGAAGTGTTAGGTGACCAATAAATGAAATGAATGAAATGAGTCTGCAGAGGAGGAAGGACAAATGGAATTGTCAACAATAATAACAAAGAAGTGGTCATGATCATTTTTCAGGGTGGATGAGGAGTTCCCGCCTGGGAAGTTTGTACTGAAATAACAATGGACTTTTTATACAGTATCCCAAGAATCCAAACAACACAAATCGTTGAAATAGTGTGAGTCAGCCAGTGTAATATCATATACATGCTTTGCATTGCAAGCTATTGATATATAAAAATCTGAACTGGGCAATCTGGGAGTTTCAAGGCCCAAAAGTGAAGTCCCTGTGTTTCAGAACAGCTTTGTAAACCACACATCATATTTGAGGAATAATGAACCTTTTTTTTTTTCCTTTACTGAGAGATTTTTGCTATAGGGAATGTGTGCTCGCTGGAAAGGCAGAGAAAGACTGAGAGACAGAAACTGAGAAATCACCCCCTCCGGGGGGGGAGGGGAGGTGGGGGCATGGCAACGGTGCAAAAAGAATGGTGCAATCTTATTTTCCTCCATTCTCCTCTTGGGATCTTGGGCACACATGACAGGTGTGAGTTTAAGCCACTGGGTCTGGTACTTGAACTACAGTCAAGTATGTGGAAGTCCAGCAACATAAGTGGTCCTAGAAATAATGACTTTCTGATAGATACGTCACTGGGACTGCCATGCAGTTATAGATGCATTTTTATTGCTGAGATAGAAGACAAGGGGTTCTCTCAGTTACTTAATAATAAAACTAAATGTAAAGTTTTCTTATTACCAACCAGATCCATTTTCTCTAGAGAAAAAAATCTCTTCCAATACTTCATGCAAGAGAGACTAGAACTGATTAACTGTTGTATTGATTCAATACTCAAATAGAAAATAAAATGCTTTGGCTACAGAGAATTTAAGCATGACATTATTTCAAGTCTTCTTATAAAGAAGGGACAAATTTTGACACTGGTTTTCAGGATTTCTATTCAGAAAATGCCCCCAAAATTCTACTACTTTTTAGTTTACATAAAAAGTGAAAAATTGCTATATAAGTAAAATTAGTAGCATAGATTTTGATTTTCTTTGGGAAAGATTCTCATGCTATTGGGAAAATGATATTTTAGTAACATTGTGATTATGCCTACGTGTTTGTGTATCAATGACTACTCTTTTCATTTCCTTATACTACTCTTTGGTTACTTACTTATTTTAACTTTATAGGACTGTCTAAAGTTTTAAAGCTTTCTCTCAATGAAAAGATTCAAGTTTATCATCCTGGTTATTCTAATAAAAATGTAGAAGAAAGCAAATCACCTTAAAGACCTACCATAATAGCTATTATTATATAGCTACCAGAAAGGAAATAGAATAAGGAATATCCTACAGAATTAACAGTGCTTACTTAGTGTTTCATGTACACTAAAGGCACTCAGCTTAAAATAAAATTAAATGGCTCAACTATCATAAAAATGTCACCAAGTTGAGTAACAAAATGAAAGAATCAGATTTGTTAAAAACCAGTTTGGGGGCTAGCAGGTGGCATGGAGATTAAGGAGCTAAATCTCCTATGACTGGCTACCTGGTTCAAGTCCTGAACTCAGCAGTTTGAGAAATTATGCTGAGTACATGTATGTGCATGCCAAAAATCCCTGAGGAGTTTTGTGGGGGATCATAGTATGTTCATCCCCCTGGAGGGCAATTTCTTGCTTTCTTTCTCTCTGTGTCTCTGCACCCTATAGCAAAAACTAAACAACAACAAAACTGGTTTGGGTCTTTAAAGTCTTTATCTAGAGCCATCATCGTTGTCACCTTAGTATAATAATAACACTTTTGTGTGTGGTGTTCACTCACTGGAGTGTCATCTTTTTACTGAATGGTTTGTGGCAACAGGAGTTAGCAGCCATGAAATTGCAGGAAGGCTCTTAATAAGTACTACCACTTATTGGCCAAGAAGGAGCTGTAAACATTTTTACAAATTTGCATTGCACCTAGCTTAAAACAGGTGCTATCTTGGAGCAATTGAGATTCCTTTTTACTGTATTGTATTGTATTTTTTAATGGAAAGGTCTTTATCTGGGTTGGCAACACATGGATATGATTTCTTAGGTAAAAGCAAGCATTTCTATAGAGCTTCTTATCTGTTGAACTGCTGAAACAAGATTAAAATACATTCCTATACACACTAATTTTCGTTTCTTTGTCCAAAAAAGAGCTACAAAATAACTTACTGAAGAAAAATTCAAAGAGCAAGCACTTGTGCTTTTTATACACCCATACCTACATATGTACCAGTATTTGCAAGTGTAATCTACTTAGTTAAAATTTTTCTTCCTTCTGAAACCAAATCTGTCTGAGAAATAAAGACTGTGTTTTATGAGCAAAGATGAAATACTCCTTGGGTATTAAGTTTTAATTTTTTTTCTTTTTAAATAAAAGAAGAATTAGAGTGCTGGTGAGTTTCAGAATTCAGTGGTAGTGTACTGCACAGCAATGCTGGATTTGTATGAAAACTATGTCTTTTTTTTTCACACGATCCTGGCTGGCTGGCTAGTAGGCTGTTTGGCTGCAGGTGAAATTGTAGGGCAAGACCCTGTTGAAGGTGCCTATCTCTCTTTCATTTTCTCTTTGCCTCTCATGTTCACAAAAGAGACTTTAAAAAAATTTTTTAGGCTCTTACTATAGGGTGCATGTGCTCACAGAGAGAGACAGAGAAAGAAAAAGTGAGAAGTTGTGGTGTGTGTGTGTGTGTGTGTGTGTGTGTTGGGGGGGGTGCTTCCAGAACAAAGAAAGATAACAGGGCACAGTTGGAATTTAAATATACACGTGCAACCTATAGTGACTTCGTAGCCTTGTCTCCATAGCAACTCTGTAACTTTACATTTGCCTGCATATCTGACAGCCCAGTAGATTAGTGGAAACCTGCATGATTCTGTGAGCAGCCTTATCATATACTATACTTCATGTCAGTTACCCAATCAAAGGTACGCAAAAGAGTGTATAACCATGTAAGAGGGACAAAGAGATGAAATGAACAAAAGGAAGGGCCCCCAGAAACCCGGAGCTCAGCCTTTGGATATGAATGTGCTGAGCTGGTTGCAGCACACTAATAAGTCACTGTTTTTCTCATAAGACTTGGTGGCCTGTCTCTTTCTTGCTAAATATCCTACAACAAAATCACTCCCCAAGAGGGAGGGCCACTCTACAATCCCTTATCTTCCAGTCTCCCTTGGGATTTTGAGCAGGCACATACATGCATCCAGCATGATTTTCAAGCCATCAGGTCCGAGACTCAAATCATGGTGGGCCATGTAGAAATTCAGCACCTTAGCCACCATACCACCTGCTGGTCCCCCACAGTAAACTTTTTTTTCCAAAAAAAGAATTTAACTTCCATCTCCTGCTCCCTGACTTAACGGACACTGAGGACTGCCCCCAGCTTCCCAGCAGAGCCCACTTACATCGCCTGCCCCTGGCCTAAAGGTCACTAAGGCGAGGCCAGTCTCTGGTCCCTGGCCCCAGTTCCAGCACGCTCAACCCCAGAACTCCCTCCCATCAGCAAGGACTGCCCCCAGCTTCCCAGAAGAACCCACTTCCATCTCCTGCTCCTTAGAGAAATCTTTATTTAATCCTTTTCTTTATTCTCTTTCATACTTTTTTCTCTTCTCTGTTATATTGTCATTTACTGCTTATTCTCTGCACATCAAGAAGAGTTGAACAGGTAGAGAACCACAATTTTCAAATACTCTAGTATTGTGAGGCTCCCTGGGAACATTCGTTTTACTTAACCACTTGCAAAAAACGGGGAAATCTGCTCTTCAGACACCTGAATAGAAGACTCCTCCTGTGGGGACCACATTGCTAAGCACAGCAGAAGAGAGACTTCAGCACACATCGGTCCACAGCATAAAGGAAGCACATTTGTTCCCAGTAAAAGAAACATTCTCCAAAATGTTATCCAAAAGTGAATACACCTCCCAATAGCTAGAAGTAGAAGAAGAGCCTCAGGTCTGAATAAATCAGGAAATATGTCTCCATCAAAAGAACACAATAACTACTGTCCATCTCTCAAAAACTAGAAGATGTTATCAAAATGTCAATGACGAATTTATAAAATTCATGGTAACAAAACTCTATGAGTTAAAACAGAAAAGAGACAACAAACTACAAGAGATTAGGAAGTCCTTCCACGATATAAAATAAATGGACACTATAAGAAAAAAAATCAGATGGAACTATTAGAGATGAAGTCTGTAATACGGGAAATCAAAAACTCTCTCCAAAGTATTAAAAGTCAATTAGACCATGCTGAAGATTGAATTTCCAACATAGACGGTAAGACTTCAGACATAGGAAAAAAGAAAAAAACACCAAAAAGAGAGAGAAAATAACAACAACAAAAAAATGAAGATAATGTACAAGAAATACTAGTCTCAATTAAATACCCAAACATCAAAATAATTGGTATCTCAGAAGGTGAAGAAGCTAATTAGGTCATGGAAAATCTATTCCATAAAATCTTGGAAGAAAAATTTCCCAAGTCTAGAGAAGTTACACATCCAGACCCAAGAAACACAAAGGACTCCAAATAGAACCAACCCAAGAAGATCTTCCCCAAGGCACATCTTAACCAGACTGGCCAAGGTCACAGATAAAGGCAAAATACTAAAATTGTCAAGAGAGAAATGATAAGTAACTTACAAAGGTCATCCGATTAGGCTAACACTGGAACTTTCAACAGAAACAATGCAAGCAAGAGAAGAGTGGTAAAACATATTGAAAGTGCTAAGAGAAAAACAATTTCATCTGATTATTGTATCCAGCAAGATATTTCTTCATATGGAAAATAAAAAAGATTAGAATCTTCTCAGACATACAAAACCTGAAAGAATTTGCTAACACCAGACCCACTCTTCAAGAAACTTGGAAGAGAGTCCTGTTCCAGGAAAACTAAAGAATGAACAGTCAGAAATAATGGAATAAAAGACAACTAAGATGATGGCCAATTTAAAAGTAGGGACAAGCCCAGAAATATCGACAATAACATTGAATGCTAATGGATTAAAGTCTCCAATCAAGAGACATAGACTCGCTGAATGGAAAAATAAAAAAACAGAAACTCTTATCTGCTGCCTACATGAAACACACCTCATAAATAAAGACATACATCAACTAAAATTAAAGAGCTAGAAAAAAAGTATTCCATGCAAATGGAAACCAACTTTTTCTTTATTCTACGTATTATTTTCTTCCCACTTATTCAGTCCTCACTTCCTTTATCTACACCGTCCCTGGATGTCTAGATAGGTCTAGAATTACAATTCTGAAACATTCTAGCATTTTAAGACTCTCTGGAATCCTCCCTTTCACTGAAACACCTGCTGTGAAGAAGGAGATACATTTCTTTGTACACCTGAAGAGAATACTTTTTCTTGGATTACATTATTAAACACAATTGAAGAGAGACTTTGGCTGACAAAAAAAAAAAAAAAAAAGTGAAGAGATGAAGGATCTAAATGATATTAAAAATCAAATGGACTTGACAGACATCTATAGAACTTTCCACGCAAAAACCATGAGATACACTTTTTTCTCACCCCCACATGGAAGTTTTTCCAAGATTGACCACATGATAGGGCACAAAGCAAGCCTCTACAGATTAAAAGGCATAGAAACTATATCCAGCATCTTCTCCCAACATGATGGAATTAAGCTTGATTTTAATTTCAAAAGAAATTCTCAAAAATGCACAAATACATGGAAAATAAATAACCTACTCCTGAATGACTTCACAAGTAGTGAAGAAATTAAGACCAAAATAAAAAGATTTATGGAAGCCGATGACAATGAAGAGATAACTTTCCATCTAAAGCAGTCATAAGAAGAAAGTTCATAGCAATTAGTGCACATAAGAGGAAGACGGAAAGAATGGGTCACCTAACATCATGTCTTAGAGAATTGGAAAAGCAACAGCAAAAAAAAATCCAAAACCTCCAGGCCAGGAGAAAGGAAATAATAAAGATACAAGTAGAAATAAATGCAATAGAAAATAAATGAACTATACAGAAAATAAATAAAAGTAAAAGCTGGTTCTTTGAAAAGATAAACAAAATCAATAAAACACTAACCAGACTTACTAAGAAGAAGAGAGAAAGGAGCCAGGTAAATCAAATTTGCAGTGAAGCTGGCAATATAACAACAGACATAACAGAAAAACGAAACATCATTAGAAGATACTATGCATAACATTATGACAACAAACAAGAAAATCTGAAAGAGACTGACAAATTTCTGGGCACATATAATCTGCCAAGATTGAGCCAGGAGGATGTAGAAAGTCTGAATAGGCCCATAGCCAGCCAGGAGATTGCATCAGTAATAAGTAAACTCCCAATAAGAAAAGCACTGGTCCTGATGACTTCACCTCTGAATTCTACAAAACTTTCAAAGAAGAGTTAACTCCCATTCTGCTCAAGTTATTTCTAAATATCCAAAAAGGTGAAACTCTCCCAAATTCACTCTATGAAGCCTCCAGCACCCTTATCCTTAAAAGGGTTAGGACAGGACAAGGAAGGAATAGTATAGGCCAATATCTCTGATGAATATAGATGCAAAAATTCTCAACAAGATACTAGTAAATCATATCCAACCACATATTAAAAAGATTATATATCATGACCAGGTAGGCTTTATTCCAGTGATGCAAGTTTGGTTCAACATACACAAAACCATAAATATAATACACCATATTAACAGAAAGAAAAAAATATGATCATAGATAATAATCCATTTCTTTATCCCATAGATGCCTTGCCTCTCTATTTATTTATTTATTTATTTATTTATTTATTTATTTATTTTTTGGAGAGAATTTCGCTATAGAGCGCATGTGCTCACCAGACAGACAGAGAGAGACATAGAGACAGAAAGCGAGAAATCACCCCCCAGGGGGGATGGTAACA
>NW_006159752.1:1036370-1037643 GCF_000334495.1 Tupaia belangeri chinensis
GGTTTTTTTTAAATAATTGGTTTTCTCAAAGTAATAAATGAATACAGTAAATTGGCAGAATACAAAATCAACTTACAGAAATCTATAGCATTTCTATATATGAACAGCAGGCAGACTGAGATAGAACTGAAAAAAGTAATTCTGTTTACCATAGCCACAAAAAATATAAGATACCTAGGAATAAATCTAACCAGAGAAGCTCAAGACCTCCACAAGGAAAACTATGAGAAGCTAAAAAAAGAAATTGAAATGACACAAAGAAGTGAAAGGACATCCCATGTTCCTGGATTGGAAGAATTAATATAATCAAAATGGCAATTCTACCCAAATTAATCTACATATTTAATGCAATCCCAATCAAAGTACCAGAGACATTCCTCACAGATCTAGAAAAGACAATTACATGATTTGTCTGGAATCCTAAAAGACCTCATATTGCCAGAGCACAAGAAGAGTGGAGTGAGTGGCATCTCACTCCATAACCCAAAAATATGCTACAAAGCTGTGTTAATCAAAACAGTATGGTACTGGTGCAGAAATAGACAGGTGGACTAATGGAACAGAATAGAGTTCCCAGAAATAAACTCCTAGACATACAGCTAGCTGATTTTTGGCAAAGGGTACAGTCAATCCAGTGAGGAAAGGAAAGCCTCTTTAGCAAATGGTGCTGGAAAAACTGGATATCCACCTGCAATAAGACGAATCTTAATTCCTACCTCTCACCTTTGACAAAAACCAACTCGAAGTGGATCAAAGGTCTAAACCTAAGACCTCAAACTATAAAACTGCTGCTGGAAAACTCTGGGGAAACTCTGGGAGATATTGGGGTAGGCAAAGACTTCTTAAATAAGAACCCCAAAGCACAGTCAATAATTCCAAAAATAGACAAGTGGGATTACATCAGATTAAGAAGTTTCTGCATGGCAAAAGACAGTGATTAGTGTGAATAGACAGCCCTCAGAATGGGAAAATATTTTTGTAAGTCATGCATCAGATAATGGACTGATAACCAGAATACACAAGGAACTCAAGCATCTATCCTGAAAAAAAGATGATTAACCCTATTAAAAGATGGGAGAATGAGTTGGAAAAAACACTCTCTAAGGAAGACATACAAATAGTCAAAAGTTACATGAAAAAATGCTCAGCATCCCTCATTATAAGGGAGATGCAGATCAAAACCACAATAGGATACTACCTAACTCCACTCAGAATGACTAAGAGTGAAAAAACAAAAAATGGTAAGTGCTGGCAGAGGTGTGGTAAAATAGGA
>NW_006159752.1:1038188-1088300 GCF_000334495.1 Tupaia belangeri chinensis
ACCATCCCCCCTGGGGGGTGATTTCTCGCTTTCTGTCTCTATGTCTCTCTCTGTCTGTCTGGTGCGCACACGCGCCCTATAGTGAAATTCTCTCCAATAAATAAATAAATAAATAGAGAGGCAAGGCATCTATGGGATAAAGAAATGGATTATTATCTATTGAAGATAATTTTATAGTATTGTCACCTGGACTGGTCAGAAATGTACACATGTTGGAATATTCACTCTGTAACCTATGTAACATGAGATTAAATGTATAAAAGAAATTAAAATAAGAAGGAATTTAAAAATAAAATAAAAGAAGAAGAATTCAGGTTAAAATAAGACAAATATTCAGTTCTTGAGAACATTGTGAATTTTTTGGTTTTATTTTCTAAGTTTAAGTTTGTTTAAATCTTCACCACACTAGAAAGAAAGGTAAATTATTCTCAGGTTCCTGCTTAGCACACAAGTTCTAAGACATCATTTGAGGAAATATGACAAACTCACAGTGATATAAAATCAAATCAATATTTAGTAATGTGTAACTGTATTTTATGTTGGTTGATGTTAACATAATGATATATATGTGTTAAACCACAAGCATCTTTAGGGCTTTACAATGTGTGGTGAGGGGATTTTCCAGCTGCCACATAGCCTGCCAGATGCTTCAGCTTTTTGGTCAGTTCCTCAGTTCAGGAATGAAGACACTGATTCTGCTGAAGTGCCACTGTCTGAATTCTTTCCGTTTCCAACAGCTGTGGCTTTATGTGTAGCTCATGTTCAGGAGAACTCTACTGATCAAACACTTTGCCTTGAGTTGAAAACTACTGATCACAATTACAAAGAATAAGACAGCTACTTTTCATTACATAAATTTAGCTCTGATTAGTTCTTTTTTATTTTTTGTATGGATGTTCAGATGGAATTGTAGCACACAGTGAGCAAGCATAGGCACTTGGAAATTAGAGGCCAAATAATATTTTAGTAAAATATGAAATAATAGCCTAAACAAAGTTGTAGACTAGTTTCCAAAAGTCACTACAGAATAATGAACTCATTTACTTAAAATAGCACTATGTAAAAGGAGATACGTGTGCATAATGAAAGCTTAGATATCTCCACCATGCACATTTGTAATACAAATAACCTTTTCCACAAACACGTGCACAGGGGTATTTCGAAACTCCTAACACTTGTCAAGAGGAAATTAATTTCCACTTGAACTAAACTAATGTGAATGTCAAAAATGTCCTTTGGAAATGTAATCACAAAATAAAAAGATCATGCCTAAGGACTAAATTTGCATACATAAAAACCAATCCATAACATGGCCTAAACACTGTTTTAGCAAATAATTTAGCTATGGGACCTTGAATAAGTCATTTAATTTTAGTGTCCATATGTAAGTTTGTTTCTTTCATGAGAGTGAATGACAGAGAAAGAGAGAGAGAAAGAAGTGCCTTCGACAGGCTCTCATGTCATAATGTGCCCTCCATCCAGCCTTCCTAGCCAGGCAGGACTCTGGGAACACATGTCACAGCATGTACAGGTAAACTGGGCAATCAAATACACAGTTTTTCATTTGACTCTAGCATCACTTGACTAGCTATTGCACCACCAAAATGATTCTCAAAATATTGGATTATTGGAAAAGTCATCATGTACTTTTTTATGTTTTCCTGTGCAAAAATGGGTCATGACTTTTAGAACGATGCAATACTGTCAAAATAATAAAACTAATCTATGCCATGTTATTCTAAACATTATTTGAAATGTTACATGACACATACATATCACATATGTATATAAATATGAATTAGTTGTATATCCAATGATGGTTATACTTGACTATTTCCATATTAATTGTATTTATACATGTTCTTACTAGAAGTTCAACTGGGGGCCAGCAGGTGGCTTAGTGGTTAAGACCCTCTTTTCCCACATTGCTGACCATGGTTTGAGCCCTATAGCTTGAAAACCATGCTGGGTGCCTGTTTGTGCACACCCAAACTCCTAAGAGGAGATTGAAGGAAAAGGGACTGCATATGGCCATCCCCCAGAGGATGACTTCTCACTTTCCCACTCCTCTCTCTGGCAAGTATACATTCCTATGGCAGAAATTTTTTAAAAAATGAAGTTCAATTGTTAGAATTGCTACTTTTTAATTCTATTAACTAGGCCCCAGATTGAAGGAAGAAAAATGGCACACGTTTCTCTTCATACTAAAAAGTGAAAGATCTGATCAGTTTTAAAATGACAGTTGGAAATGTTAAAAAAGTGATGAACCATTCCACACAATAAGTAAGACAAATTACAATACATGCCTTCAGCTTTGGGATGCTTATGTAAACATTATAGACCTTTATATTGGGCAGTCATGCCAGTGAGTTCCAATAATTGTTTCTTTTTTTAGATTTCCAGAAATCTATGAGTAAGAATGGGTTTACTCATGTACATATTTACCTTTGGACACAGATCAAGCAAACAAATATGAAAACCAAATTAAAACAAAAAAAGTCAGTCAGTATTTGTTAAGCCATGAAATAGGATACGGTCTTATTATAAGAAGAGAAGAAAATTTTTATTTTATTTCAATTTGCCAGACCACTTTTGTGTAGAACCTCATCACAGCAGCATTCTTGTGGCAATCAAAACTTCCATATTGCTCAAATCTGTGGAAAAGGTTTGGAAATGTATTCTGTACTTATCTCAATTTTAAGGGATTCTGAAAAAAATTAAAATTATGCTTTAAAGCTGAAATGCTCACGATTAAACAACACTGTGAATATATAAACTATTAAAATCAAAATAATCATAAATTTTATGGACATATGAACATCATTGACTCATTTTGACTTTAATTTTGGAGAATGATAAACAAATTAGTGCTATCAATTATGAAATTAATTCACACTTGAGTATAAAAACACTGGTTGATTATTTTATGATTTATTTTTTGTTTTTCTTTTTCAAAACTAATCAAAATTATTTCATTCTAAATATATTTTTTCTTTACATTTTTCTGTCAAATGTTTCTTCCCTTTGCACCTCATACCCACTCTCCACCACCCACTCTGTACCACCCACTCTCTTTCCTTACAGTCTCCAGCACCCACATTCATCCTTTCTACCATCACATGTTCAGATTTCTCAACCTCTGCCATAGACGGCAGATACTCAGTACAAATTGAAGGGGGGTAAACAATGTGTATCTTTCAAAGTCTGGCTGACTTTGCTCAACATTAAGTCTTCTATATGCATCCATTTTGACTCAAATGACAGAATCTCATTGTTTCTTACATCTGTAGAGTATTCCATAGTATACATATAACTGCATTTTTTCAACCCAGTCATCAGTCTTTGGACACTTAGGTTGGTTCCATGTTTTAGCAACTGTGAATAATGCTACAAAAATCATGTATACAAATGTCCTTCCAATGGAGTGTTTTCCTATCCTTTGAGCAGATACAAAAGAGTGGGATTACTGCATTACAAGGAAATACTCTCTGTAGATTTCTGAGAAACCTCTGTATTATTTTCCACAGAGGCTGTGCTAATTTACATTCCCACCAATAGTGTACAAGGGTCCCCTTTTCATCCCATACCAGCACTTGCTGGTCTTTATTTTTTTGATCCTAGCCATTCTAACTAGGGTTAAATAATACATCATTATGGTCTTAATTTACATTTCCCTTATGATAAGAGGTGTTCAACATTGTTTTTTCATGTGCATTTTGGCCTTCCATATGTATTCCTTAGAGATTTTTCTCTTCAGCTCATTTACTTATTTTTAAATTGATTATTCATGTTTTTTTATGGGAGCGCTGCTTGAGTTCCCTATACGTTCTGAATATCAATCATTGTCTGAAGAATAATTTACAATTTTTTCACATTTGAAGGGCTGTCTTTTCATTCTAATTACTGTTTCCTTTGCTGTGAGAAAACTTTTTAGCTCAATGTAATCCCAAACAGGTATGGTATTATCTGTTGAAGATATTTTGTAATTTTATCAACAGTACTAGGGAGAAATGTTCACCTGTTTAAATATCCATTTTGTAAGACAAATAATAATGTGATTGAATGTGTGGAAGAAAATGAAATGAAAAAAATAATAAAAGGAAAAAAATATTAAAAAATAAATAAAATGCATTATAAAGTTGTGATAATGGAAACAGCATGACAAGGGCACAAAAATAGACACATAGATCTACGGAAAAGAATAGGGAAACCAGAAATAACCCCCATTATCATACAGCCAACTGATCTGTGCCAAAGAGTACAAGACAATGCAGTGGAGAAAAGAAAGTCTTTTCAGCAAACGGTGCTGGAAGAACTGGATATCCACCTGCAGAGAAATGAAACTAGACCCTTATCTCTCACCACCATCAAGAAACAACTCAAAATGGATCAAAGATTTAAATATAAAACTTTTTTTTCCTTTTTTCTCTTATTTATATCCAATCATCATACATCTCTATAGTACACAATATGTCTTTTTTTTTTTTTTTTTTTGAAGAGGTTTTTATTTAAGGGCGTTGGGGTCTAACACTTTACTATAGGGCGTGTGCGATCATCAGACAGACAGAGAGAAACAGAGAGACAGAAAGTGAGAAATCACCCCCCGGGGGGATGGCCACACCGCAATCCCTTCTCCTCCATTCTCCTCTCGGGATCTTGGGCACGCACGCACACACATCCAGCCTGAGTTTAAGCCACTGGGTCTGGGACTCTAACCGCGGTCAACTACATGGGAGTCCAGCGACATAGCCATTATGCTAACTGCTGGTCCCAACAATATGTCTTTCAAGGTAAGTGTGCAGTATATGATAAATCAATAATATTACCAAAAACATCACTTTCAACAGAGAACTTCACAATAGTGTATGCAAAAAGAGTTTTTCCTTGAGTCTCTGCCATCCACCCTCTCTGATCCACTTCTGTCTCATTTGATTACTGGTATCTGTTTCCATTTTCCTTAAAATTGCTGTCTGGGATGGCCTAATGGTTACATTGCTGGACTCCCACATAGTTGACCTTGGTTCGACTTCGCCAACCTGGCAGCTTAAAACTCATGCCAGGCACGGGTGTACCCAAGATTCTGAGAAGAGAATGGAGGAGAAGGGAATGTGGCATGGTTATCCTCCCTGGGGGGTGATTTCTTGCTTTCTTGCTTTCTGTCTCTCTGTCTTTTTCTGTTTCTCTGGTGAGCACAGGTGCCTTAAAGCCAAAATCTCTCTTAAAAAAAAATGCTGCCAACCCTAGTGCTTCGTAATGATTGAATGTATAAATAAGATTATTCTTCTCTAAAAAATATGGTTTCTATTTCTAAAAAAACATGTACTTTGTTTATTCACACTTCTACTATAGCCCTTTAACTATTTTTAATATTATTTTTAAAACATTTTTTCTTTTGCCAGAGGACATATGCACTCAGCACAGAGACAGAGACAGAGAGAAAAGGGAAATGAAGCACCGTCTATGCAGGATGGTCATGCCCCAAGTCCTTCTCTCCCAGTTCTCTCTTCTGTTGGAATCTTTGGGCACTCATGCACATGAGCCTGATGTGATTCTGGGACTTGAACCGGGCATGTGGAATCCAGCTATCTTAATCACCATGCTACAGTGTCAGTCTGTTTTAATGTTCTAATTGTGTCTATTTCTCTATGGTTTTCTGGAGAGGAAAGATCATGTTCTTCATCGTATTTTCATATTCATACAGGTATAAAATGTATTTGGAATATAAGCATAAAAAAGTGCTAAGTAAGTGCTTCATAAAAAAAATTTATGGTGAGAACCAGCCGTTGGTGTAATGGCTATGTCAGTGGATTCCCATGTAGTCGACCGCGGTTCAAGTCCTGGACCTGGTGGCTTAAACTCACGTTGGGTGTGTGTGGGTGTGTGCCCAAGATTCCAAGAGGAGAATGGAGGAGAAGGGATTGCAACATGGCCATCCTTCTTGGGGAGGGGGGTGATTTCTCGCTTTCTCTCTCTCTCTGTCTTTCTGGCGAGCGCACATGCCCTATAACAAAAACCTCTCCCCCTCACAAAATAAAAAAAAAATATATTTTTTTTAAAAAATTAATGGTGGAGGCCAGTAGATGGCATGGTGGTTAAGGCACTGATTCTCCCACATGGCAGACCATGGTTCGAGTCCCAGACTTGGTGGCTTGCTTTCTCACTTTCCCTTTCTTTCTGTGTGTCTTTCTCTGGTCAAATTAGAATTAATGAATGAATAAATAAAATTAAATTAAATGATTCTTTACAAAAATTTAATGGTAAAGCAATAAATGAATGTATAGTAATAGCGTTGTTGGCAGTATTGATATGATTTTTATAAGCTCAAGACTATTGTTTCATTCATTCCACAGATGATAAGAGTGCTTAGTATAAGTAAACACATGGCTGTACATCAACTATCCACTTAAGATTTCTTTCATGAGAAGCCAGCCCTGTAGCTCAGTGGTTAAGAAGTGTAAATTAGGAGGCAGATCCCATGTGGCCACCTGCCATGCAAATCTTGGCTTCAGCAGCTTGAAAAGCATGCTGAGTGCATGCATGTATATGCCTAAAATCCTGACGTGAGAGAGGAATACCAGAAAAGGACCGGCAGGGTGACCATGCCCGGTTGGGGTATGCTTTCTCTCTCTCTTGACTGTTTATGTCCATGGTTAATAAAATAAATAGCGTCCATGGGCGTCAACGTGGGAGATGAAGAAAGCTGTGCCCGACGGTGTACAAAACTCCAGGCTAACGCTCAGTGCTTAGGTACATTGAGTTATTACTGGCTGCTTAACCGTTCTGGTTATCCGTTTCCTCATTTGTAATATGAAGGGATTGACGTAATGGATTTCGAAGTCCCTGTGTGTCTGACATTGTGTTATGATGATTGACAGTGATTGTTCAAAGATGAGCTCTGCAGGCTCCTCCTCGCCGATTTGCCGAGGCGCAGGCACAGAATCTTCATAAAGGACATGGACATGGAACGCCTTAGTTCTCCAGCTGCTTCTGTGAAATGCACACAGGGACAAAGGTAGTACGGCATCAAATGGTGGTGGAGTGTGTGTGTGTGTGTGTGTGTGTGTGTGAATGTGTTCACATGTGAAAGAGAGAGAGAGGAGAGAAGTGGGGGAGAAAGTGTGAGCGTTCAGAGGAAGTCGTTTTGAAAACTGACACTAAAACTGGCTCTTTAAGGATGAATTTTGCAGGGGCACAGCAGGGGCTCTAATGGGGTGAGTTCTTGCAGATGTCAGAAACAGCATGTGCAAGGAGTAGAACTGAGATGCTGAGGACATAAAGGAAGTCAGAAGAAGTTTGGTTTTGTGGGAAAATTAACTTGTGTGACAGGTTGGAGATCAGAGTTGTAGGCAAGAGCCAAACCTAAAGAGTCATGCATGCCAGGCCTAAGGGCATGGATTTGATTCTACAGGCAGTGAGAGCCATTAGGGAGCTGTACCCTAGGAGGGGCATGGCAGATTCCTGTTTAAAAATATCCCGGAGGTGGGACCAGCAGTTAGTGTAATGGCTATGTCGCTGGACTCCCATGTAGTTGACCGCAGTTCGAGTCCCAGACCCGGTGGCTTAAACTCACGCTGGGCATGTGTGCATGTGTGCCCAAGATCCCGAGAGGAGAATGGAGGAGAAGGGATTGCAGCGTGGCCATCCCCCCGGGAAGCGATTTCTCGCTTTCTGTCTCTTGTCTGTCTGGCGAGTCCACTCGCCCTATAGCAAAAAACTCTCAAAAAAAAAAATATATATATATCCTGGAGGTTGCTGAGTACAGGCTAAGCCGGGGGTGTACAGCTGGAAGCACTGGGTCTTATTGAAAGTACTTAGATTATTTCAGAAATTGTGTGATCAATAAAATGTGGGGGGAAAAGGAATGGAAGACAGCTGTAGACACCAGAGATAGTGTGAGAAGAGGGTGGGAAAGGACAGAGGGTCAGACACAGGGGTAAATATAAATAAATAAATAAATAAAAATAAATAAATGTGAAACTAGAAATGGAACATTATAGAAGATAATATACATGATTAAGCCACTATGCAGTATATTCTGGATGGGAAACCATTTTTTGTATGTTGTGATGATGATTAGGGGATAAATGTACAGTAATTAATTAAAATAAATAGTTTCAGGAGAAAAAAAAAAGAAGGACATAAGAGGAGATTCTGGTGAGAGACGGTGTGAGGTCAGATGGAGCGGTGTCAGGAGAGAAGGGGCTCTGATGAGAGACAGGAGGAAGCCTCAGTCAGCAGGACTTGTCATTGGCTAGAAGTGGAAATCAGGGTGAAGTTAGGGCAGAAGATGGCTTTTTAGGTTTTGCAACCGAGGAGAGATGATTGTATTAACTGAGATGGGCACACAGAGGTATAAGGATATTTGTGGAAGAACTTGGATTTAGATCAGTTGAGTTTGATATGCCTTTGAGACATTCAGGAGGGAAGAGCCCATTGCCTTTAGTGTAATATCCATAAACTATTCTAAAAGTCTCTCGGCGGGGACCAGCAGATGGTGTAAGAGTTAATGTCGCTGGATTCTCACATGGTTGACCATGGTTTGAGTCCTGGACGGGGCAGCTTAATACGCATACCAGGCATATGTGCATATGTGCGTGCCCCAAATCCCAAGAGGAGAATTGAGGAGAAGGGATTGCAGTGTGGCAATCACCCTAGGGGTGATTTCTCACTTTCTGTCTTTCTGTCTGGTTCTATCTCTCTGGTGAGCACACATGTCCTCTCTCTCTCTCTCTCTCTCTCAAAAAAAAAAAAAAAGACTTCTTTTAAACTTGATTTCCTCTGTAATGACTCCATCTGCAAATGAGAGTATATTCTAAGGCCCTGGGATGTAGACTTTAACATATATTTTTTAGGGGTAGCAAAATTCAACTCCTAAGAAATTTGAAATGACCTTTAGTGACATAATTAGACAATTAGTGAAGCAATACAATGATAAGAGATTTGTCAGGACATGTCAAGTTGTTTGTCTGCTTATATTTCCATTGCTAGATGGACTAAAGATCACTGGATAAGTGAATATTTTAAAACAAAATATTTACCCAAAAGTATGCATTCAGAAGAAAAGGGAACTGTTGTGTACTTTTGGTGAGAATGTAGATTAGTACAGACATGAAAGGCAGTATGAAGATTCCTCAACAGACTAAAAATAGAACTTCATGTGAATCAATAATTCCATTCCCGAGTATATATTTAAAGGAAATGAAACAGCTATGTGCATTTCCGTGTTCATTGCAGCACTGTTCATAATACTCAAGATAGGAAATCAGCCTAAGTATCTATCAGTGGATGACTAGATAAAGAAACTGTTGCATTTGTACGTAATGGAATACTATTCACTTTTGAAAACGAAGGAATTCCAGTCATTTACAAAACCATGGATTAACCTGGAGGACATTATACAAAATGAAATAAGCCAGGCACAGAAAGATAAAAACGGAATGATCTCACTGACATGTGGAATCTAAAAGAAGCTTAACTCAGAGAAGCAGAGAGTAGGGGCCAGCAGGTAGCATGGTGGCTAAGGCACTAGACTCCCACACGGATGACTTCAGTTCAAGTTCCAAACCTGACAGCTTGAAAATCACACTGGGCATGTGTGTGTGTGTGTGTGTGTGTGTCCAAAATCCTGAGAGGAGAATGGAGGGAGTATTGCGATGTGGCCGCCCCCAAGGGGACATGATTTCCCCATTTCCCTATTAGTCTCTGTCTCTCTCCAGCAAGTGCATGTGCTGTATGGGCAAAAACCTTAAGATTGAAAAAAAAAGCAGAGTAGAATGGTAGCTATCAGGGGTGAGGAGTGAGTAGGAAAATATTGATCAAAGGGTACAAAGTTTCAGTTAGAACTAAGTTCCTGAGATCTAGTGCATTATGGAGCATGACATCTATCATTAATGATAATCTAGTATATCCTTGAAAATTGTTGAGAGTAGACTTTAAATGTTCCCACGATAAAAAGTGATAAGAACGTGAGATAATGGATATGCTAATCAGTTTGATTTAATTATTTCATAACACATACATATATGAAAAATTATCTTGTACCCTATAAATACATGCAATAAAAATAATTTTTTGAGAGGTTTCTGCTATAGGGCCTGTATGTTTGCTGGAAAGACAGAGAGAGATAAATAAACAAAAAGTGAGAAATCACCACCCCTCCCCCCCAGGGGGATGGGCCCGCCGTAATCCATTCTCCATCCGGGATCTTGGGCATGCACTTACACGTGCCAGACATGAGTTTTAAGCCGCCAGGTCTGGGACTCAAACCATGGTCGACTATGTGGGTGTCCAGTGACGTAACCATTATGCTATCTGATGGCTTCCTTTAAAAGTAATTTTCTAAGGCGACAAAAAGCATTTGGAACACAGAAATGAAACCTGTACAATATAAATGCAAAATACATATAATATAAATATAAAATATAAGTTTTTAAACTATTATCCTATTTCCAAGAAAATGTACTTTTTGAGTACTTAGTGCCTTTTTTTCCCTTAATTTCCTTTTCTATTTCCTCTTTTTTTTTATAATGGCAGAATCTAAAATGTCATAATTTAGCCAATTGTGGAAATGGTGTTTATTACTTATTGCTTGACCTGAGGGTGATTAATGCCCATGATATGTAAATATAGTTGTTCCTAAGAAATCATCAACAGATACACATTTCTGCATAAGTATATCTATTATTCATACAGATATTTATGTGTGCATGGAAGCACACTTATATGTAAATATCTATACATGCAAATCTATTTATTGATGTGTAAATGTTGGTGCATATTACTTTCCGAAACTTAAAAATAATAGAAAACTGTTTGTATAAAATAAAACAAATAATTTGATATAAACTATAATATACACGGTTAAAAGGATAGCATTTAGGGACCAGCAGATGGTGGAACTGTTATGTCACTGGAGTTCCAGGTAGTTGACTGCGGTTTGTGTCCACATCACGTGGCTTAAAACTCTCACCAGGCATATGTGCATGCATGTCCAAAAATCCTGAGAGAAGGGATTGAGGCATGGCCATCCCTCTGGGCTGGTGAGTTCTTGCTTTCTGTCTCTGTCTCTCTGGCGAGCACATGTGCCCAAAAGCAAAGATCTCTCTCTCAAAAAAAAAAAAAGGGTATAGCATTTATTGCATTTACTATAGGTAAAAAAAAACATAGCACTTGTATTAAGATGTATTTAATTAAATAAAATCATCATATAATTGCATAAAGTTGGAAAAATTAGTTTATTCTATTATCCTACCAACTAAGTATTAATGAAGACAAGATAATTTCATAATAATGGCACATACTTAACACAATCTTACTCTACCCTTCGGAGTATTTGCCCCATGTCGTACTGATTTTTCCTGTAGATTTTCTTTTCCTAAGGCTGTAATTCTATCACAGGGTATACCAAAGCAAACAGAAAGGGGTACAAATCTCTGTCTAATCTTTACTATTTGGACCAAAAGCCCAAGCTTTTGAAAATTGTCCTGGCCTGTTCACTGACAAGACAAAAACAGACAGTAGAAGTATTTTTTGTGAAACTTAATCTCCTTTTATTCCTCTAAGCACTCCTCAAGTGTTAAATGTAAAGACAGTGAATTACTAGCTATTCTTTAGAATCCAGGAACAACAATTTTGTACTCAGCAAAACGAGCACATACTCTGCATTATTATCTTTTTCTTTTTTCAATCAGTGAATTTACACATCCATTTAAGAGAGGTAATCATCGTGTTCTCTTGTGAACACAGGAGTAGGATGGAGGTTGACGCTTGCTCAACCCAGTCAAAAAGTAATTAGTGGGTATTTCTAATCTCCCTTAAACAATGAATACTACTGATATTTCTAAGAGACCAGCAGAGAACTAAAAAACAAAACAAAACAAAAAAAAACAAACAAGCAAAAAAGAAAAACAAAACACTAAATCAACACTGTGCAAACTTTCTTTTTCTCTGGGCAAACTTTCAAATGACACATTGGGCTATTAATTTTTACTGACCTTTGCTATGTTCATCAAAAAATGGTCTCCCTGAATCTATGGTTCTGTAGAAGTAAAGAAAATATCAGCTGAGTGCCAACTCATAGCTGCAGATCACTGTCCGACTCTAGAAGAGTCTCTCTCCTACATATTTCATCAAAGTGGCAAAGTTGTAGCTATTGTTGCTTCCCAGAAAGTTGTGTCAAACCCCACAGAAATACATTGCTAAAGGGATAAAAAATTGCAGTTTGTGAAATCCACGAGCAGTTTTTTTTCATATTTTTACCAGCATTAGAATCACAGCAAAATTGAGCAGATGTACAGAGATTTCTCATGTATCTCCTGCCTCCACACATGAGTAGCCTTTCAACATCTTTAACCACAGTGATAAATTTGTTATAGCTCATGAACCTAACTGACACAATTATTATGCAAAGCCTATAGTTGCCGTTATGGCTCATGTTGGTGTTGCACATTATATGGCTTTGAATAACACAAGGAATCTTCAAAAAAGTTAAAGGAAAATGTACATTTTGCATGTGTATGGAAACATGTATATTTGCATACATGTGCATATATATATATATATATATATATAGGTATGTCTATCTATGTATGTATGCGGATGTAGATTATTTTCTAAACTTAAAAATCAGTGAAAAAATAAATTTTGTATAAAATAAAAAGTCAGATATAAACTATAATTCTAATACACAGGGTTAACAACAACATTTATTGCAGGCTAAAAAAAGCATACACATTTGTATTAATATGTATTGAAATTATTATATAATTATATAACATTGGAAAAAGCAAAATCAGTTTATGCTCATTGTTACTCTCTGAACTACTCCATGCATAAATTGTCCATGAATTTCAAAATGCATTATACCAAAGTAAACCCATATGGTAAGTCCACTTCCACGAACTTTTTGAAGTCCCTCTGCATTATCATGCACAGCAGTGTCACTGCCTTCAAAATCCTGTGCTCTAGTTCTTCATTTCCCCTTCCTTCCTCATCGAACTCTTGACTGTTTTACTATCTCCATTGTTTTGCCTTTTGAAACAATGCTGTATAGTTGGAATCATGCCTACAGGTGTAGCCTTCTCAGTTTGACTTCTCTCACACAGAAACACACATTTAAGTTTTCTCCATATGTTTCCATGGATCCATATCTCATTTTCTTTGCTATTCCATTGTCTGGATAGGCGACAATTTATTTAGTCATTTCACCTACTGAAAGACATCTTGGTTGCTTCCAGATGTTCAGAATTTTGAATAACACCATTCCAGATATGTATGTGCAGGCTTTTGTTGTAGACATAGTGTTCATTTTCTTTTAGTAAATATCAAGGAGCAGGATGACTGGATTATATGAGAAGAATATGTTTAGTTTTATAAGAAACTGTCAAACTGTCTTCCAAAGTGGCTACAGCACTTGGCATTCACATACACAATGAGAGTTCTTTGCTCCATATCCTCACTAGCATCTGGTGGTGTCACGGTTCTGGGTTTTGATCAAATAATATTGCACATATTTCCTTAGATCTATAACTATTTCATTTGGGAGGGACTCATATAAATTACGTTTATTTATTTATTTATTTATTAGGTTTCTGCTGTAGGGCACATGTGCTCAGTGGAGAGAAACAGAGACAGAAAGAGGAAAAATGAGAAATCACTCCTGGGGGGAATGACCATGCCACAGTCCCTTCTCCTCTAAAGAATTGGGGGGCATGCCTGCACACACACACACACACACACACACACACACACACACACACACTTGGCATGATTTTCAAGCCTCTGGGTCCAGGACTTGAACCATGGTCAGTCTTGTGAAAGTCTAGCACTTTAACCACTATGCTGCCTGCTAGTTTCTCTTGTATTATGCTTTTAGTTTTAAATTTTACTCATTCATTAGTGATTTAGAGGAAAAAAATAAACTTTTGTATGCTATAATCTTTCTATTATTGCTCACTAGTTTTATGGGTTTGTCATTGTTTTATTGATTCCTTAGGATTTTCTGTGTAGATGATTATGTCAGTAACAAACAAAGACAAACTTATTTTCTTCTTCCCATCAGTATGCATTTTAATTCCTTTTCCTTATTGCATTAGCCAGGCTTTCTAGTATGATGATGAAAAGGCATGCCTTACACTTTCCTGATCTTTGTGGGAAATTTTTCGGTTTCTCACTATTATGTAGAATGTTAGCTATTGGTATTTCTTATTCCACTGAGAATATCATCCTTGTATTCCTACCATCTTGGCATCATTTTTATCACATACAGGTGTTAGATTTTGTCAAATGCCTTTTCTGAACCTACTGCTATGAACATGGAATATTTTTTCTTCTCCTTCTCCTCCTCTTTCTTCTTGTCGTTTTGCTTTTCTTCTTTTCTTTTTCTTCATTCACTGGAGAGCACTCATGCTCACTAGAGTCAAAGAGAGGGAAAATGAGAAAGCAACTCTCATAGCACATTTCTTTCTTTTCCATTTCTCCCTTTTGTAACTGGGACATTCTCACACACCTGTTGTGTTTCTCAAGCCACCAGACCTGGGACTCAAACCGCACAATTGACCATGCAGTTTCCAGTTGTGTTAGTCACTTGCTGGTCCCAATTTTTCTTATTTAACCTGTTGATATGATCGATTATCTTAATTGACTTTCAAATATTGACTCAACTTTACATAACTGGGATAAATTCCACTTGGTCATGGTGTATTCATCATTTTTATAAATTGTTAAATTTTATTTTCTAATATTTGGTAGATGATTTTTACATCTGTTCATGAGAGACATTGATCTGTGTCTTTCTTTTCTTATACTATTTTTGGTTTTGTATCAAGATCATGCTATCTCCACAGAAAGAATTATAAAATAGTCCCTCTGACACTATTTTCTGGAATGGATTATGAAGAATAGGTATTTCTTCCATAAACGTTTAGTAAAATTTATCTGTGAATGCATCCAGCCTAATTTTTTCTCTTTTAGAAGTTTATAAGTTATTGATTCAATGTCTTTAATAGATACAGGCCTCTTCAGAGGGTCTATTTGTGTGTGTGTGTGTGTGAGTTTTGGTAATGTCTTTCCAGAAATTTGTTCATTTTATCTAGATTATTAGATTTGTAGACATTAGAGTTTTAATAGTTTTCTATTTTTATGCTTTTATTGACTCTTGGATCTGTAGTAATGCTCACTTCTTCATTTCTGTTAATAATAACTTCTGTATTTTCTTTTTTTTTTTGTTTTTCTTAGGCCTTTCTTCTCTAATCTATGTGTTTAATTCTACAACTTCCCCTCTAAGGGGAAGTTTTTGTCCCAGCCCACAAATGGTGATGTGTTCATTTGGTTAAAAATATTAAAAAATTTCTCTTGCAATTTCTTTTTGACCCATGCGTCATTTAGAATTGTGTCTTTAATCGCCATAAGTTGTGAACCATGCGTCATTTAGAATTGTGTCTTTAATCGTGAAAATTAATTGTGTCTTTAATTGTGAGATTTCCAGATATTATTTGGTTAGTGGTTTCCGGTTTAGTATTATTATAATATGAGGTCAGATACTATATGACTTGTATTATTTCAAATTTGAAAGGTGTGTTTTATAGCCAGAATATGTTTTATATTGCTGAGTGTTCTATCTGAGCTTGAGAAAAGTGTGTAATTTGCTCTTATTAGGTAAAGTAGTCTATAGGTAGCTGTGATATTGTGTTGACTGATAGTTCTATTGAATTCAAGTATGCCTGTTGATTCTGTCCATTTTATGGTAGAGGGATGTTAAAAATCTCTAACCATCCAAGTGGAGCCATTTGTTACTCCTTTTAGCTCCATCACTGGTTATCTTTTCCATTCGATAAACTGTGTTGTTTGGCACATACACAGTATGAATTGTAATGTCTTCTTGAAAACTTAGCCCCGTTATCACTACATAATACTCTATTTTTTTCTCCCAATAACTCTTGTTACTCTGATCTCTGCTCTGTCTGAATTAATATAGCAACTTCTGCTTTCTTTTGATGAGTGTTAGTATATTTTTCTCCATCTATGTACTTTTAATTTATATGTCTTTATGTTTAAGGTGGGTTTCTTATCAACAACAAGAAGTTGAATCTTATTTTTTTATATACTATGACAATGCAATTGGTGCATTTTAAACCATTAGTATTACAACTAACTATTGATATATTGAGCTGTCATTTTCACATAGAAAAACATAGAAAAAGATATCATGGCTCTTCCTATGACCCAATAGTTGGATTCATAACTGTGCACTATTTTCTAGTTTTTCCCCTTGTTCTTTGCTCTTACTTATGAATTCCATTCTTTTTCTGCCTTTTGTGGGTTGTTTTTGCTTTTTATTGAACAGGATGAACTATGACTTGATGATTTCCTTAAAAACAAACAAATTTTTTAAATCAAACTGGAAGAGTCTTCTGGAAATGATTTCCAATTTATCAGTCTGCTATTTGGCACATACTCTTTACATTTAAGCCAATGAATTTTCCATCTATTTGGTTCTTATTTTCCAGTTTTGATAAAAATAGTTTTATCTTTATGGTCCTTATTGATATTTTCAATTCTTTTTTTTTTTTTATAGACCACAGATTAGTTTATTTTTAACACCCATCATGCCATGAATTCATAGGGAATAGGTTTCAGTAGCTCAGGCTCCTTTCCATTGGTTCTCACAAAGTGTGCTTCTCTGGGTGGAGCAGGCTGGCGCTTTAGTTGAACCCAGGTTCCTTTCTCTTTGGCTTCTTTCTTTTTCTGGTCATTTTCCTTCACACATTGTAGGAAGCTATCTCTGCTCTTAGAATGTTTAATATGCTTAATACGCACATTGATTCTCTTGGCAAGAATCTTGCCCTTAACTTGTTTGTTCACAACAATGCCTACAGCATGCTGGGTAACATGGTAGACTATTCCAATTTTGCCATGGTAACATTTGTGGAGCATTCCCTTTTGAACAGTACTCATTCCCTTAGTGTCTACAATATCACCTTTCTTGTAGATTTGCATTTATGTCGCCAAAGGAACAGCTCCATGTTTTCTAAAAGGCCTAGAGAACATATATCAGGTGCCTCTCCCCTTTCCCTTTGTGTTCATCATTTTGGTTAATTACTGGAAGATGGCGGTTCCGGCCAAAAGGGATATTTTCAATTCTTAATATAAAATAGGTCAGTGTATTAGAGCAAAAGATCTTTTAGAATTTCTGTAGTAACTTAAAATAGATTTCCTCTTCTTCCACCTTACATGGTGTGAAAAAAATTATGGTGTTAATTTTACATAGTAAAACACCCAACACTTTTGAGATATGTGATAACACTCTCATCTAAACTATCATCGAATTGATCTGTATCCATGTCATGGCACCGAGAGGTTTTGCTCTGAAATATGGAGGTCAGTCACACACATGCCGAACTCCAGCACAATACGTATGGGTTCCTTCTAGATCCTTCTGCTTACCAGTTATGTATCCTTATACAAGTTCATCAAATTCTTGCTACTCAGTGTCCTCATCCGTAAATGAGAAACTATAAAGCAAATCCACGGTGGTGTTATGGGTATCAGCTGAAATGCTAAGAGTGTAAAATAGTCATTTAAAATTTCTGAAATATGACAGAGGTCCTATTATGCTACCTTCTCTATTCAGAATACGTTCTCCTTCATTCTCAGTATTGTTATTCTTTCTCTCATACTAAGTAGGTGACAGTGGGAACTGAGTCTCATTTTTTAATTCCCAAGCTTATTACCGGCTTTTATTATGAGCTCAAAAAACATTTGTAAAAGGAGAAATAAATATCTCCAGTCATAAGCACTAATGTGAACACTTATTTGGCCACTAAGAAAATTTAATAATTGGCGATTGACACAACAATATTTTATAAACCTTAAGATGTGGATGATCAAACAGAGCTACTTGTGTATGTGCATACTTACATGAGAAACACACATGCTAAAAATTACCCTTGTTGTCTATCCTTGTCATAGCCACTTATGATAGTATAATACTTCCAATCACTTTCTCAGGATTGTTTTTCATTTCCTGGGGAGTTACTAATCAATGAACATGAAGTTTCAGTTAAGCAAGGTAAGTACATTCTACTGCTCTTTTGTGTGCCATGGCACCTACAAGCAGCAACAATGTATTACACTCAAAGTTATTCAGGGGACAGATCTCATGTGAAGTGATTCTACCACAATGAATGTAATTTTTTTTAAAAAGTAACTAATAAAGATTGTTTATTTCTCTGGAATCTAACTTCTAAACCTTAAAATGAATGATTAAATTTCCCTTGTAATTTTTAAAAATTATTTTATTTAACTTTATTTATTTTAATATGGCCAGAGAGGGAGGGGGGGAGAGAGAAAGAGAGAGCAAGCCCGCCAGGTCTGCGAGTCGCACCACAGTCGGCCATGTGGGAGTCCAGCGCCCTTAACCACCACGCCACCTGCCAGCCACGAATTTCCCTTGTAATTTGACTCATGGTGAAATGTAAGCAAATTAGTTTTTATTTCTGTCAAAACAAATGAAAACATAAATGAATCAAAGTATCAACTATTAACTATACTCGTGTCTTCAACTTTAATATCAACGGTATGTTAACTGATTTTAGTTCCACATGGTCACTGTTTCCATGCCGACACATTCCCAAATCCAGTATCTATACGTGCATGAAACTATTTACCTATTTTCTATATATTGTGATTTAATGTGAATGTTTTCATTGTGCCTGCAAGGGTGTACTCTTGCATCATTCATTCACTACAGCCTGCACCCTGCATTGCTTGGACTTTTTTTTTTTCATTTATTTATTTATTTATTTTATTTTTTGCTAAAGGGTCCATCCACACACTTTCTGGAAAGACAAACTTTGTGGGGTTGGGGGGTAGGAAGTGTCTCAGGGGAGAACAGGTACACACATGCACACGTATCTGGCATGATTTTCAAGCCACAGGTTCAGAACTTAGATAGTAGATTCCCCACTGTGAGATCCACCTACCTTAACCACCATGCCACCAGCTAGTTATCCCTGCCTGGACTGTCATCAGCTGACTTCAATCTGGATTCATGCTGTGAAGCACTGAGGAGAGTCAAGAAGGAAGGACTCTCCTCACCACCTCACCTTCCACCTGCCTACCTCTGCCCTCACTCTCTTCTTCACCAAGAGGCTCAGACAGAGGCTGCATTTTTCTGTAGTTCTGCCCCCCAAAATCCACTGTGGTTTCTGACTTTTCTTTTCTGAGACTCCAGCCTAGGGAGCAGAACGGCTGGGTGCTGTTCCTGACGGCAGAGCCTCCTCATGGTGGCTTGGTAGGCGTCCCAGCATTTCCAGCGCTCTCGCGGCCATTTCCAGCACTGCCTTTTCCTTATTTCAGCACAGCGAATGGGTCCTCATTATTTGTATTTTTGACTAGATTGTGACCAGTATGATCTGTGTGATGGTCTCCTCAGAGTCACCGTCACTAGCTCTATTTCTTCAGTGTTAGGTCTAGATATTGTGGGTTATGATTATCTTTTAGACTGAACGCTTTAAACTTTGTATAGTGATTTGACAATAAAATGAATTTTTTCCTAAAAAATTTTTCTTATAAAAATACACAGTAGCATAACTTTGGTAAGTAGTTCTAATGTGTATTGGGAACACATATAAAAGTGCATAGATAGTATAATTTATGGAATACTACCATGTAATATATGATCTTCACCTATATCTAATTCATTCTTATAGTAACCTAACAGGAATATTATATAACTTAACTTGTTTTATTTTTATTTATTTATTTTTAATTCGATGAGAGAGAAAGAAAGAGAGAGACAGAGAGAGAGAGAGACAGTGAGAAAACAAGCCACCAGGTCTGGAACTCGAACTGTGGTCAGCCATGTGGGAGTGTTCAGTGCCTTAACCACCACACCACCTACTGGTCCCAACTTCACTTGATTTTATGAAGTTTGTAAAAGACCTTCAAACCAACCTAGGACTGAGTCTAAAACCTAGAACATTTCTATTCTCTAAAACTATCCAGAATTTAAAAAACAAAATATTTAAACCAACAATGACAGAATATGAATCTTCAATATGTATAATATGAATTTTTTTCTTTATTTTCTTCGCTACATTAAAAATCTCCTTGCAGTATTTTAAGATTCATATTTCCTTTCCCTGCCTCAAGTAAAAAAGATAGAGAAAAAAAAATTTGTTTTTACTAATGATTCTAGCTCTTGATTTAATAAATTTTAAATATGCTGTGTAGAATTAAAAGAAGATGATACATTTGGGGATGAAGATGAACACTATGGTAGAGTTGTGGTTTGTCCTCCTGAAAGACTTGGTCCTAGTTGGAGGTCTTGGGCTGGGAGGTGTGAGGGTTTTGCATGAACTTTTCAAAGACTGATGTTTTTCTGTATCCTCTCCAGATGCATAATCAGGAGATGTTTCCCATACACCTCTGTAGGAGAACTTCTGCCATGGAGACAGCCGCCAGTAGCTGTCGTTTAGTTGAAATACATCCACATCTGCTCTCCTTTCTGCCCTGTTTTGTTCCCCTGTCTCCTCGATCACACTCATTTATAAAACCTTTGCACTTAAGCCTTCACTTTAGCTCCGCTTTGTGGGGATTAAGAGACTTCTCATTTGAGAAAGACAACACCCCTGCCAACTCTGCTCCTTTCAGATCATTTACTTGTTGATGACACTCAGGGAGGTGGATCACTGGAGAGTTCTACTCAAAGGGGTAGAGACAGGCCTTCATTCAAACTACTCATCTTATTCTGCTCAGTAGGCACAAAAGTTTCCCCCCTTCTACCAATGCCTCTCCTACGTCTTCCACAGTGTGTTGATTAGCATCCAAAGACAACACCCATTATATGCCATTTCACCCTTGTCTTTTTCATGAGTATGACCACTCCACCCTGATTACATAATAGTGTTTACATATATTTAAATGCATACATTCAAAGGGAAGTGACCAGCTAATTGTATAGCTACTAAATCTCCCCCTTTCATGGGTTCACACTACGTTTCCATTCTCTTGTTCAAAGTTACATTTCAGTATATAGACAACTTCCTAATACGGTTAATACAGTAAATGAAACAAACACCTTCTCATCCATCAATGACAACTTCAAGAACGCCTGATTGTTTACCTATTTTAAAACTTATTAAGTTTTGCACTTTGAAGGCATTAGTTTTATATTTGCTCAGGGAAAATAAGTTCATATGAGAAAAAGTGCAAAATAATGAAGATGATAACACCAAATAAAACAAAAACCATGCTATCCTTCTACTGAAACCATCTATTTTCATAGATATTTAGCCTTATTATTGTGTTATCCTTGTTATTGCAATCTTAATTCCATCATTAAAATTTGCCTCTCTATAGCAACGATGCATTTTTTCCCAGGGTAAGAACATACTAGGGGATTCTTGCACCATTGTTACCATAGATTGTGAAAGGCCAGCTTTGCACAAAAGACACAAATTTCATTTGGCATCCTCCCATTTTATTTTCGGTATGCTCTATTCCATCTTAACAGACAGAAATTTATGTTGCCTTTTTTTTTTTTTTTTTCCTAATGAGATCGCAGTTTTGTCCTAAATCCCAGGTGTCTGGGATTCTATTTCCAGTTAATGCCTTTGCCAAGAAAACATCCTCATTATCAGCTATAGCCAAGATTCTTTGAATTCTCTTCTCTACATGTGGTGCTTTCTACCCTTCATGCGACATGCCACATTCATTACAGGGCCACTGGAGACACCACCATTTTCCTCTTCCTTGCTGCAGACATTTCCTGTATCAACTCAGTCCGAGACTCTACTTCCCTAGGCTCCTCAAACATCAAGGCACCTTCAGTTGAAGCCTGCCTTCTTCAAAAATTCAACGTTTTCTCTTTGGCTTGAAGTTCACTGATGAAATTGATTCTATGACCCATGGAATTTAATTTCTTTCTTTCTTTCTTCCTTCCTTCCTTCCTTCCTTCCTTCCTTCCTTTCTTTCTTTCTTTCTTTCTTTCTTTCTTTCTTTCTTTCTTTCTTTCTTTCTTTTCTGGAGAGATTTTTTCCTATAGGGCATGCACACTTGTTGGAGAGACAGAGAGAAACAGGAAGTGAGAAATCACCCCCTGGGGGGAGGACCATGCCACAATCCCTTCTCCTCCTTTCTCTCGGGATTGTGGGCACACATGCACACGCAACTGGCATGTTTTAAGTCGCCGGGTCTGGGATTCAAACTGTGGTCGACTATGTGGAAGTCTAGCAACATAACCATTACACCATCTGCTGGTCCCATAACCTGTGAGGTTTAATTTCTAATAGCTAACGATACTAGCTGCCTGCCAAAATGTTAACAATTTGATGAGTTGCAATGCAGAAACTTGCTCAACTCACAAGATAAATTTCTAGTAGTAGAATTTAGGCCACTTCAATAGACAGGTATTTTCAAATTGGAGTTTACACATGTCTATCTATATGTTTATGTGTCTTGTCTATCATATTAATCTATTTATTATCTGTGTATATCTCACCCATTTTAAATGGATCTACTATTAATGTGAGGAAAGAGACAACACTACCACATTTTACTGAGAGAAATAATGAATAAAAAAGATACAAATTATATCCTAGGTAAGGAGAACATTCCAGACTATTAGTGGGCAGAAGTGCACTTGACTAGAAATTATTTGTCTAGTAAACTTTTTTTTATTTAGGGTGCAGTTATTTTTATTACATAGAAACAGTTTCTAACCCTCTTGCACTTTGCAGAACATGGCCAGAGTATATTAGAAATCAGAAAAAGATAAAAACAAGTCAGATCTCCGAAAGCTCTCTGAAGGTGAGCTGTTTAGTTCTTCATGTTTACTACTTCACTGGCTCTGAACTATAAGTTCTGGAAACAGGTAAAGATAATGTATTCTATATGACTTAGTTCTGAATATGCGTGAAACACTTTAGGTTTATCTGAAGCTAGTTTGAAAAAAAAAGAAAATCAACACAATCTAAAAAAGTGCCAGTTAATGTATTTACAAATAGGAGACAAGGCTCAGAACAACTAAATGTAAAATATTTACATTTTTCAATTGACGCATTCAACCAATTCATGTTTTTTCCTGCTTTCATTAACTATTATCATGGTGGGGCCAGCAGGTGGTATAGTGGTTAGGGCGCTAGACTCCCGTATGACAGATTGCAGTCCGAGTCCCAGACCCAGTGGTGGCTTGAAACTCATGCCATGTTCCCGTTATACCCAGAGGATAATGGAGGAGGAGGGACAGCGGCAACCCGGCCATTCCCCAGCAGAGGAGGGTTGGGATAGGGTGGGTAATTTCTCACTTTCTGTCTCAATGGTGAGCACATGTGCCCTATGGCAAATCCTAAACAAACAAAAAATTATCATGAAATGGCAAAATAAAGCTAAATAAATGGTACTGAACATACCTTATTTAATAATATTCTTCACTAATGTTCTACTCCAAATCTTAGTGCTCAAAGATGACAACTTTTACTTTTATTTTATGATATTTACCAACATATTTATTAACAGAAGTGTAATGCAAGGCTCTGATGTAGTCACTTAGACGTTTGACCATTATAGACATTTTGATATCCTGTTATAATGAACAAGGATTCAGGGCTCAGTTCCCTTGACCGATAGAAATTTCATAAAGAAAAAGACAAATCTCTTTGTTATGAATTAGATTTGTTACCCTATAAAATTTCAGGGCTAAAATGCATTTTGTCTAGCTCAGTCACACATTTAATGGGGAAATGACTCAAAATAGCACATATACTCATATTTTTATGAATAACTGGAGGATGATGGCTTGTTTTGTTCCATGTTCTATGTGAAGTGATGGGTGTTCACAGGGACTTATCCACAGAAGATGCTCAACAGTTTGCTGATTTATTTTATTTTTTAACAAAAAATTTGAGATTAAGGAGGAAAATAGAGAAGCAAGACATTTGTGGGACACAGACGTGGATTTTTATCTGTTGATGATAACATGTGTAGTATCCTCAATTGGACTGGTATGAAGTGTGTTTATATTGGTTAAATTTACTTTACAAGTTAGGTGATGTATAGTGATTGAGCATATAAAGTAAATTAAAATAAAAATTAAAAAAACCAAAGAACTAGAGATGCGTGATAAGTAAAATCAACAGTATATAGCTGCATTCCGAGGTACATGAATAGACGTTCTGTTGCTTAGAACATACTGTTGAATGAGTATAAAATATTATTTTCAGAAAATTTGTTATCTAGACAATATTTTATTGGCAAAGAATTCTTAGGACCTGCGAAGTCATCATTATCAAATTTTGACAATTTCATGGAGAGTCAAGGTATGCATTCAGCTATTTCTTACTTCTTCTTCTTTGGGATATTACTTCCAATTTTTCTTGAAAATGAAGTTTGACCAGACATCTGAGATTAGAAATAGGGAGCAAAATTTCCCTTTACCTGCAGACATGATAGAAAAGATATCTTTCCTCATGACTGGTTTACTCCTGAACACTTGCTACAGAGCTCTTATTCCCATTTTGTGAGTAAACTGGGACTGAAGATAAGATTTGGAATAAATTTGCGTTTACTTGCTTACTCTCAAAATGAATAACTTGAATTTTATCCTTTGCTAATTAGTATATCTTATTGGCTCATTCTTAAAGGGAAATTACATAAAAATGTAAAGATTGATGAACATTACAAAATGTAAACTGTGATTTCATTGACTGTTCCTCTGTAACCAACTTTTGGAAACATAAAACTGAGTTATTTTATATCCCTTAAGTTTCAAAATGTGAGTACATCCACATGGCTGTGGTTTATGACAGAAAGTAACATTCAAATCTCTTAATGTCTCATCTAAAAATCCTGATTTCCTAAATAGCAATATAAAGTAAAAACGGTATTTGAATTTGGTATATGGTTAATCAGAAGGGGACTTCTTTTATGCTTGTTGATGTGGACCTGGATGAGAACAGAGAGTTTGTAGCAGCAAAGTCAAAAGAAAAGCCAATCAATTCTTAGGGAAAACAAAAATAAAGTCACACATTGCCTTATAATGAAACTTCATTGAGGAGGCAAGCAAGAAATAAGATCCGCTTGATAAGGAGAAATCAGAGAAAGGCTTGAAGGACAAAGTACCAGTAGAGAAAAGAAATAAAAGGTCAACCAAATCACACAAAAGACAGCAACAATAATAGTATTGCATGACCATATACTCCCGAAACATAGAACTACTACAGAATATTGTCAATAGACTTGATTCCTAACTAATAAGAATTGTTTTCTAAAATGCAGACTTTGGGCAGACTAGTGCTGCAGGTTGAGAGAAAGTAGTCTTATTTCCAAAGAAGTAACAAGCTCCAAATAAGGCACGGCATTTGTCATGCTTTACAATGTGTGGGTGCCTCCCCGATATCAGTAAACCTAATTCAAGTGTACTCTCCTTCTCACCTTTCACCTGAACGCTTTAGAGAAAGCTGCTGGGAATCAATCTTGAAAGACACCTTCCTTTGAAATACTCAAAGGGCTGCCTCCATTGGATAACCTGGTTTCTCCTTTCAGTGAACTGAGCGCAGAGTTGCTGTCTGTGACAGCTATCCAAAGCCACGTAAGCTTTGCGTTTTCAGTGTTACTTTTGTTGATCTCTGATGCCTAGTCAGTAAGTGCTTCTTAGGCTTAATGAAACTACATGGAAATGATGCCCAACTCAACCCACGACTTTTGTAGTCACTTTACTGGGAGACCACAGATCCACTGGAGAAAATAGACACTGCCAAGCTGTAAGTGTCAGATTTACGAGCTCTAGTTGGTTACTCTGTGAAGCTGTGTTCTGTGCTAGACAGTGTTTGTAAAAGAGGTATGTGTAGACGGTGTTTGTAAAAGAGGTATGTGTAGACGGTGTTTGTAAAAGAGGTATGTGTAGACGGTGTTTGTAAAAGAGGTATGTGTAGATAGTGTTTGTAAAATATGTATGTGTAGGTTCCCTCCATAACGAATATTCTATAATGACCACATATTTGGTGTGTCTTCAAATATAAACATTAAAAATAGCTTTTTCTCTTCTAATTCTGTAGTGCTATATATTCGTTGGTTTTGATTTCCCTCTGAAACTTTTATGGAAACACTGGTCAAGGGAAGTCAGCTGTCTAATTTCCAATATTATTGCAACTTTTAAGTAAGCTTAGAATCAAATATTTGTGTTTACAGTACAATAGATGTTTTTTAAAACTTTTTATATAACAGACTTTAATTATGTCTGTATGTAATGGGTTCTGTTATTAAAAAAATTTACTTCACTTTACCACTCTGGAAAGAAAAGTCAGGTTTGCACAGTTTACACCTTATTTTTTTAAAATAACAAAAACAATAAGCTATTTTAGAAAATGAAATATAATAGTCTTTTAAAGCCTGAAGTTCTGTAAATAATTTATTCATTTGAGAATATGACTGTTTCTTTCTCTGCATAACTTCAAAACACTGAGAAGAAGAAAAATCAATTCAACTATTGGATAAACATTTTTGGAGGAGTTTAGACTGCTAAATTCAAGCGTTATTATAGTCTTTTTTTTTTTTTAAGACAATCTCATAGTTATGATCCTTCTGCTTCAGCTTCCCAGCTAAGACTACAGAGCCATGGCAACTGGCCTCTTTTATCCTGTCTCCCTGTTTGTCCTCACCAGCCTTAAGTTTGCAATCCTCCTACCGTGGCCTCCCTGGTCACTAGGATTACTCACATGAACTACTATGCCCAGCCTTTAGGTTGAACCAGCAATGCAACCCAGGCCTCCTCTGTGGTCCCCATCAGCAGAGCACAGTGTCTCAGAGACACCCACCTCTCAGGATGGGTCAGGACTGGTCATAGTTCTACGCCCATTGCAAGGAAACCACATCAAAGCAACATCAAAAGAGATGTTATAACCAGATAATAATGAAAAATTGTATGTGAATGCTGTCATTTATTTCTGATACTTTTATGAAATCAGATATCACACAAAGGAAATATGAAAATATTCATTTGACCACTCTGAATTATAGATAAGATGACTGTTCACATTTAAGGACTTAAGACAGCTTGTAATACATGGAAATTAAGGACAATGAGGAGCTTTGGGATCCTGTTGTCTTCTGAAGTTGGGAAAATCTAGATGCAAATGTCAAATGATTATCCTTGAGGGAACTGTAAATGGCGTGCTATCGTGAGCCAGTGGTGTGACTCAGAAGGAGCCCGCCAGAGCTAATTAAGCCCCAATTTCTCAGTAAAATGTGTTGTGCATTACAAAATTTCATAGAATCAAGGAAAATTCAAAGAACTAAATACGAACTATCCCGTCCATAAGGCCACGGCTGTCTGGACTCATTGGTGCAGAGACACATTTCTACCATGTATCACTTGGTCATTTACAAAATATGATCCTGCTGTCTTTTTTAACTCTCAAGACAATCTTGGAATGACAATCTTAGATAGCTGAGAGATTAAGTGACTTAATAAATTCATGTGAAAGATGGTAAAGAATTATTGTAAGCATATTATGACTTGTTTAGTAAATTACCTTGTCAAAGATAAGATCTGGGACACTTGTCTTTTCTATCTCACAATCATTAGGATCATAAAATAGCTACCAATATATTCATATTTATTGAGCTCCATAAAACACTAAAACCAAGTAGCTTTTTGGAAAGGTCATAAAGCCCCTGAGAGCTTGTACCACCTTCTCGAGAAGAGGATTTGGCATGAATCTTCTCGGTGCTCAATTTCAACTGGGAAATTTAGCAGAGTCTTATAATAGTCTACCCTCTCTTGAAGTAGAATTTCTCTTTATTTCAGCCATGATTTGTCTGGACTGGATTATCTAGAATCATGTGTCTTTTTCTAGTGTTGGCATGTGCCATCAAACCTCCAGAACCAGCACTGGTCAGTCAGGTTGTATTACAGTGTTTTTGTACATATCTCAAGGGTAGAACCTTCAAGAAGAGAGAAATGGAGAAAAGTCATTGGTTCTTTAAACTCCTGGCATCACTTTTCCTATACAATTGATAGCTGGCTTCTACTGGCTTCTATAGCATCACTGGGAGGTCTATATATGAACAAGAGAGCAGAGGTTTGCATGGAATGTCTTGGAAATACCTTTGGGGTGAGAGAGAGAGAGAGAGAGAGAGAGTTTGTGTGTGTGTATATGTGTGTGTGCACATGTGTGTGTAAGGCAGAAGTGAGTTTTAAAAATAATGCTTTACAGGACCAGCAGATAGTATAATGGTTGAGACACTGCACTCCCATGTAGTCAACTGTGATTCAAGTCCCAGACCCTGTGGCTTGGCAGTCACACTGGGCACATATCGTATGTGCCGCAAATCCTGAGAGAATGGAGGAGAAGGGTTTGCAGCGTGGCCATCCTCCCGGGGAGAGGGGGTGATTTTTCACTTTCTGTCTCTCCATCTTTGCCTCTCCGACATGTGCATACACCCTATAGCAGAAATCTCTTTCTAAAAAAAAAGTTTTACAAAAACAAATATTAATCATTATTATATTAATTAAATAACAATCTTTCTCCTAGTAGTTTAGAGCTTGAAAGTAAACAGAAACAAGAAAGATGAAGGACATGTTAGTGATTGCTTATGGCTGGGAGAAGATAAAGAGCTAATATTTTGATTACTAATGGGTATAATATTTTTTTGGGGGGAGATAAAAAGGTTCTAAAATTAAATTATAGTGATTGATGCTTTGATAAACCTAAAGTATTTATAAAATGTATTCAAGGGGCTGGAAGGTATCATGGTGGTTAAGGCACTGAACTCCCATATCTTTGACCATTTTTTGAGTCCAGGACCTGGCAGCTTGCTTTCTTACCTTCCTTTTCTCTCTCTGTCTCTCTCTGGCCAAATTAAAAAATAATAATAATAAAGTAAAATAATCTTTTTTCTAAAATGTGGTATTCTATTGTCTATCTCTGCAAAGACTTTCTTACCTTTTCTTTTTCAAAATAAATGTATTATAAATTTATTTATTTATTTATTTATTTATTGTTACAGGGTGCTTGTGATCAGAGAGAGAGAGAGAGAGAAAGAGAGAAATCATCTTCCATGGGATGTGGTCATGCTGCAATCCCTTCGTCTCCATTCTCCTCTTGGAATTTTGGGCATGCAAACATGTACTAGCATATTTTTTTTTTTCTTTTTTGGAGAGCGCGTGCAGGGCGCGTGTGCTCGCCAGACAGACAGAGAGAGACATAGAGACAGAAAGCGAGAAATCACCCCCCAGGGGGGATGGTCACGCCGCAATCCCTTCTCCTCCATTCTCCTCTCGGGATCTTGGGCACACACGCACACGCACCCGGCATGAGTTTTAAGCCACCGGGTCCGGGACACGAACTGCAGTCGACTACGTGGGAGTCCAGCGACATAGCCATTACGCTAACTGCTGGTTCCCTACTAGCATATTTTTCGAAGCTCCTGCTCCAGGACTTGACCAGCATAATCAGCCAGGTGGGATCCACTGCCCTAACCATCATGCCATCTGCTGGCCCAATGACTTCCCAATTTTTTTTTTCCATTCTTTTCTTTCACGTCTCTATCTTAATTCAAACTCCTGATCAGTGTTGACACAGAGATAATATGTGCTTCTGGGTTGGCTTCTAGTTGATTAGTTGTAAGGCCTTTGATCCAGATTACTGCATTGGGCTCTGAAGTGGTTTTCTTATGTCCGTTCTTTCTTAGGTGTTCTTAAAGCACAGAACCGATCACATCACATTCTTACTAAACATTTCACATGGTTCACACTGACTGGGTGAAGGGCAAACTTTTTAGCTTGATCTATGATTTTCTTTTCCTAGGTTATTTTATGTTTTACATCATGATCCTACAAAGCCATGACTCACTTTCGCTATACACAAAATACTCTGCTTTTGACTTTGAGTATACTTCCATTTCCCCACTACTCTGCTTTTTGCCCTTCTAAATTCACACTGTCAGAATTTCACTCATTCACCTCAAATGGTTCCTCCTACATAACATCTTCAATTGCACATATCAGAACTGCAGCCTTAAAAAATTATGCTATTTACTGTATTTTAATTATCAGTATAGTACTTGCCTTTCTGATGTGCCTATCTACTTAAATCATTAAAGCTGAATTTTCAAGTTCATATTATATCATAAACCTCTGGTTTTTTTTTCTTTTTTTTTTTCTTGGTCAGATTTTTGCTATAGGGTGCATGAACTTGCCAGAGAGACAGACAGAGACAGAGAGATAGAAAGTGAGAAATCACCCCCCAGGGGACATAGCCATGCCACTATCCCTTATCCATTCTCATCTTGGTTGGAGCACGACCACACACATGTCCAACAATGAGTATTAAGTTGCCAGGTCCAGGACTTGAACTGCAATTGAGTACATGAGAGTCCAGCGACCTGCCTATTATGCCATCTACTGGTCATAAGTCTCTGTTTTCAATAATAGAGGAAATAGAGGTATGTAGACTTGATGGAGAGTAAAACACCACAGGAGGCACAGTAGACCTAACAAAATTTTAAAAATCAATAAGAGTATGATCCAATAATAATACTAAAATGGGGGAAAGTAAGCAAGGTCTGTTTGTTCGGATTCCTGTTAGTATCCCTGTGTGACATTCCTTCCATCTTAGTGCAGGGCAGGGTGCCTGTCACATGGGAGTCTTCAGGGAAGAAAAGAGGGAGAAGTTCAGAGTGACCATCTTAGGCTTTATGGCCTGCTTTAGGGGAACAGGCTGGGGGGAAGGGGAGAGTGGCCTTCCTCTTTTCTCAAATGCCAAGGTGCCATATTTAAGGGAAACATGCCCTGAATTTTGTCAGGCCTCCACTCTCAGTAGCACGCATCTTTAGGCAACTGCTTTTTTTCTTTCTCCCACACTCCTTCCTACCCCTAGACATTTTCAATCTACTCCAAACTCTCTTCCACATCTAACTCTGTCAACAGGCTGGTCTGTGGCAGCCTATGTCCAAGGAAATGTTCTTCTTATTAACTTATCTCATTCTGGGACAACTTCCAATCCAAGCTAAATTGTATAAATGGAATACAGGGGGGTAAGAGGTCCCTTTACAAGAAACGATGTGACATCTAGACTTTCTGGGGAATCGAATTATGGAAATCAGTCTTCTTTGACTACAACTCCTAGGTCCACTTTCATCAAGCTCATCTACAGGACAGGCCTCAGCAACTGTTGTTCAATGAAGATTGATAATGGGAAATATTTCTGAGAAGTTAGTCTACAAAGTGACTACCAAGGCGCCAGTGAGAATTATTGGTGGAAAGAAATGGGGGGCTGCATTATTTATTTATTTAACATTTTTACATACATCACAGCTAATTATTTTTGTGTGTGTATGTGATTCTTTTTTCTTTTTTTTTAAAAAAACATTTTTTTTCTTTTAATCATTATACATTTTTAAAGCATGCAATGTGGATTCTCAAAGCATAAATGCAAAACATGTCAAAAAAGTCAGATATTACCATACAAAATAATTTTCTATTCTTGTATCCATTAAATGCTCCTTTTTTTTTTTTTTTTCCTGAGTCCCACCCTCCTATCCCCAACTGCTTGCCCCCTTCTGTGTAGTCTCTGGGATATACACTTGCTGTCTCCCCTGTTCTATTTTTCAGTCTTTCAGTTTCTGCCATAAAGTACAGACATTCACTATTTATCGAGTGGGTCATACAAAAATCTGTCTTTCATATCTGGCTTGCTTTGCTTAGCATTAGATCTTCTATATTCATCCAATTTGTATGAAATGACAGAATCTCTTTTTTTTTATGCTGAGTAGTTTTTTATAGAGTATATGTGTCACATTTTTTAATGCAGTCTTTCCTTCTTGGGCAATTAGGTTGATTGCATGTCTTAGCAATTGAGAATAGTGCTGCAATAAACATAGATGTGCAAGTGTGTTTCTAACTATTTTCCTGTCCTTTGGGTTGACATCTAGGAGGAGAATTACTGAGTCATATGGGAATTCTATTTATTGGCCTTTGAGAAACCTTCCTATCATTCTCTACAGTGGCTGAACTAATTTACATTCCCACCAACATGTCAGAGGGTTCCCCTTTCATCAGAGCCTCACCAGCACTTGTTTTCCTTTATATTTTTAATCATAAGCATTCTGATGGGGATTAAATGGCCCCTCATTATGGCTTTTATTTGCATTTCCCTTATGATAATAAGAGATGCCAAACAATTTTCATATGCCTTTTGGCCATTCATATGTCTTCCTTGGAAAACTGTCTGTTTAGATCATGTACCGTTTTTAGATGAATTGTATTTTTGTGGGTAAGCTGCTTGAATTACCTCTATTTTCTAGTTATCAGTCTCTTAACTGAAGCACAGTTTGCAAATCTCCTCTCCTATTCTCAGGCTTATCTCTTCACTCTGATTATTGTTTTCTTTTCTATGCAGATGATTTTCAGTCCAATGTCGCCTCACTAGTCTATTTTGGGGATCACTGCCTATGCTTCAGGGGCCAAATTTAAGAACTCTTTGCCTACTCCAGCGTTCTAAAGAGCTTCTCCTGTGTTTTCCATAAGTAGTTTTATAGTTTGAGGTCCTAGGTATAGATCTCTGATCCATTCTAAGTTGACTTTTGTTAATGGTGAGCATTGGGGTCTAGTTTCACTTTTCAGCAGGCGAATATCCAGTTCAGCACCATCTGTTGAAGAGACTTACTTTTCCCCACTGGACTGTCTTGCACTTTTGTCAAAAATCAATTAACTCTATGCTTTGGGGCTTTCTGTTTCATCCCAATGGTCCATGTGCCTGTTTTCCTGCCAGTATTGGACTGCTTTGGCTATCACAGCTCTGTAATATATCTGGAAGTCAGGTAGTGAGACCCCTCTGACTTTATTCTTTTTTGCAGATTATTGCCTTTGATGATTCCAGACAAATTTTTCTGATTGTTTTTTTTTCTATTAATATTACTGTGAAGAATGTCTCTAATATTTTAATTGGAACTGCATTGGGTTTCTAAGTTAATTTAGTAGAATCACCATTTGATTAAATTAATTTCCCAATCCAGGAACATGGTTTAACTCTCCATGGTTTTGTTTCATGTTCAATTTTCTTTTTCAGTTTTTCATAGTTTTCTTTGTATACGTCTTTTACCTCCTTGGTTAAGTTTATTTCTAGGTATCTTGCCTTTTATTTTTGGTGGTCACTGTAAATGAGATTGCTTTCTTCAATTCTACCTCAGTCTGTTTATTGTAGGTATATAAAAACACTATAGATTTTTGAATATTGATTTTTATATCCTGACACTTTACTGAATTTATTTATCACTTCTAGGAGCTTCTTTGGGGATTCCTTTGGTTTTTCTGTGTATATAATCTTGTCAGCTGCAAATAGAGATAATTTTATTACTCCTCTTCTTATTTGAATGCCTTTTTTTTTTTTTTTTTTTTATTCTCTTGACTGATTGCATTGGCTGGGACTTCCAGCACTATGATGAAAAAGAGTGGGAGAAGTGGGCAACCTTGTTTTTTTCCTGTTTTCAGTGGATACAGAGTGGTTCAACATAAGCAAAACAATAAATGTAATACAACACATCAATATGAGGAAAGATAAAAACCATATGAGCATATCATTTGTTGCAGAAAAAGTGTTTGATAAAATATAGCACCCCTTCATGGTTAATATTCTCAGCTAAATTGCTAAACTGGTACAGAATGGACATTTCTCAACACACTAAAATCTATATATGACAAACCCATAGTTAATGGGAAAAAACTGAGAGCCTTTCCACTAAAAAACCAATTGATTCTTCTAAAATGGGAAAGCATCACATGGCTTTCAAGCCTTAGCATTTCACAAGAATCATCTATTTTTTTAAAAAGAGATTTTCGGGCTGGGTCAATGGTGGTAGTGGTGATGGTCTCCTCAGGAAAGGCTGGGTGCACGTGGTGACCGAAGTTCAAATCCCCAGCTGAGTTACCCTGAGACACACTGGGCACATGTGTGAGGGCCCAAGTTCCATTGAGCTGAAACACTGGAAGAAGAGGAGAGCAAAGTGGCCAGGTCCTGTGGAGATGCTCATCTCTCTCTCATCCACACATGTGCACATGCATGCACACGTACTCTATCAGGAATAAAATAAAAATAAAGAACAGATTCTTGAGCCTACAGTAATCATTTCCAGAATTCTAAGGCTCGGACTCATGTACTATTATTTTTAAAGTTTCTCACGTAATTTGAAAGCAACTGGTCCTTATTTAATGACATCTAGAGTTTTCTGATTTACCAGAATATTATCCAGGCTTTAGAGCGTTTATAAAAGATTGTTTGTATAGTTCATCTGAGAGACAGAGAAAGAGAGAGAAGTACAGTGCACCCAGCAGAGCTGTAATGGGGTAATCCACCTCAAATCTCACCCAGCCACATATCAGGGGGACACATGGACCAGCATGCTAAGGGGAGTCTCTGAATTGGAACCCAGAATGCTCCTATGTAGGACAATCTTGGATGTCATGTTTCACAGCTGTTTCTATTTCCAGTGCTCCTTAGAGCTTCTTTTTTTTTTTTTGAGAAGTTTTTGCTATAGGGCACATGCGCTCACCAAATAGACAGATAGACAGAAAGCGAGAAATCACCCTCCAGGGGGGATGGCCACGCCTCAATCCCTTCTCCTCCATTCTCCTCTCGGGATCTTGAGCACGCACACACAGCGCCCGGCAAGCCACCAGGTCTGGGACTCGAACTGTGGTAGACTACGTGGGAGTCCAGCGACACAGCCATTACACTACTGCTGCTCCCAGCCTTAGAGCTTCTTTCTGTAATTTTTTAAGAGTGTAAGCTTCATGCAGAAAGGTTTTAGATTTTGTTCTATGATACTGTTAGAGCAGAGAATATAGTTTGCTGAATGGTTTATGAGTAGTCTATAATAGACATTCATGCACATGATATTTTGAATCTCTAGCCCAAAGAAATTTAGAAAGTATTTATACATATATTTTCATGTATATTGTGACATTAAAAACTCTCTAGATATCTGTATATGGATGTGAACATTTCAAAATATCGCAGTTGGGACAAATATAGACATATATACCATAGTACTTCATAATTGCAATTGAGTAGTTTCTTCAGAAAATATTAACTTTTATGACATCTGAAAGTATTGATACTTTAATGTTGTTCCATTGCCTTTCAAATGATGAGATGATAATGCAGCTTCTAATTTCTTTATTTCAGTGTCCACTTCTTTAAAGACAAAATTAACGTATAAGGAGAGGAACCTAAAAATAATGAAGAGGGTGAAATTTATAAATTAAAACATGTAGACATTATATTTGACATGAATACTTAGTTAGACTTTATAAATTCATTTTTTCTCTTGCATATAAAATTCTTACCTAACTAAAAGAATAAAAGTTAATGAACTTTTCAAACTAATGCCCACCTTACCTTTAGATGACCTTAATTCATCAAAAAAGAAATAAAAATCAATGACTATTCAGAATAATTTGAAATAGACTTGTTTTCATTCCCACTTTTATTTAGTCTGATTTTCTTTATTTAATACAGACCGTTATCAGTCATTATAGTTATTTTTGTGTGTGGGTTAAAGTAATGAGTAAGATGAAAAAAAATGTGCCTCTTTTTGAATCAACAAAATATTTTTTTAGTGTATCATACCACCGAATTGTAAATAAATAGAACGAATTTAAAATATTTTTACTTTGTATGTTGGAAATCATCAGTTTCTCATGTGAGTAGTAAGATATTTTTTCAAAGGCATTCAAGATGTCCTGTGAATGCATGCTTTAGACTTCTAATAATAATAATAAAAAGTTTAGAAACTTTAAAAGTTTTCTTTTTTTACCGAGAAATCATTTGTTGGGCCAGCAGGTGGCATGGTGGTTAAGGCACTGGACCTCACATGGACAGCTCCATAGTTCAAGACCCAGACCCGGTACTTGAATAACATGCTAAATCCATGTGCATGCCTGAAATCCCAGAAGGAGAATGGAGAAGAAGGGATTTTGGTGCAGCCATCCCCCTAGAGGGTGATTTCTCATTTTCCCTCTTGCTCTGTCTCTCCCTGCATCTCTCTGACAAGTGCTCATGCCCTATGGCAAAAAATCAGAATTAGTTATTTTCTTTTGTGTTTGAGATGATGTCAGTGCTGAATTATTCAACTAAGCACTTACTAAAGACACCATCAAGCTGTCACCATAGTGATAGGTAGACTCTGCATGGTCATGTAGATTCATAGAAATAGATATTAATAATGTAGGTATAGACATAATGAATAATTTGTTGTCTGATATCACTTAGGTGTTCATTACAAAGTTAGAAATATGGAACTGATTGAAGTATACCTGTTGTACAGCATAGGGTATTCTTATTCAAAAAGTGGATAAGGAGCAGAACTATATTTTTCGCTCTTAGAATCTCTAAAACCCAACCACCATAAACCCAACTTGCCCTGGGTCAAGTGTTTGTATTCAGAATCCCTAGCATTAGTAAGTTCACCTAAGAAATAACTTAGAGTTAAAAACATGATGTTGGGCCAGCAGGTGGCATGGTAGCTAAGACACTGAACTCTCATGGGGTAAACCACAGTTCAAGTACTGGGCCTAGTGACTTAAAACTCAAGCCAGGAGTGTATGTGTGTGTGTGTGTGTGTGTGTGTGTGTGTGTGTGTGCTGAAAATCCTGAGAGGAGAATAGAGGAGAAAGGATTGCACATGGCCATCTCCCCTAGGGGGTAATTTCTTGCTTTCTGTCTCTCTGTCTCTCTCTGTGTGTCTCCAGTGAATGGACATGCTATAAGGCAAACATCTTTCTCTCTTAAAAAAAAAATGATGTCAAACAATGTTCTTTATGCTTTAAATATCTCTGTGATTACACTGGAAAAATAGAAATCCAAATAAATACTTATGCAACTTTATCAAAGAAACACAAATCTATATATTTTAATGGAAATTTAAACTGAGCTTAGATGTGCAAATCAGTTTAGGAGATGCACTGGTAATACCTAGAATATGTAAGTCTTGATATTTGAACTTTTTGTGAAACGATTTTTCTAGTTTAATATATTCAATAAATTTGTAGGCATATCTGTTACATTCTAGGCATGGGGCTAGAGATATCAACAAGACCAAGTCTTGCTAGTGAGAAACATATACATTTACATTTCTATTTCTTTGTAATTTACTGTGAGGCATGTGCACACACCAGAGACAGAGAGTAAAAGAGAGAGAGAAAGAGAAAGAGAAGGAGAAAGAGAAGGAGAAAGAGGAGAAAGAGGAGAAAGAGAAAAAGTTAGAAAGCACCCCAGGGGGAATGTCCATGCCACAATCTCATTCCCCATCAGGATTTTGGGCATGCATGCATATGTGCACAGCCTGTTTCCCAAGCCACCAGGTTCAGGATTTGAACCATGCACTGTGCACTTGGCTCTGACCACCAGACCACCTGGCTAACCTTAGACTTACCTTTCTTTCTTTTTTTCTTCAACATTGAATCAAACTTCATAAAAGGAGCTACTTTATATGTTGCAAATGTCATGAAGTTAAGCCCTTAAAGAACACCATTTATTTTTTGAGAAAATTTTGCTACAGGGTGCATGTACTAGCCAGGGAAACAGAAAGTGTGAAATCACCCCCTAGGGAGGATGGCCATGCCACAATCCCTTCTCCTCCAATTCTCCTTCCAGGATTTTGGGCGCACAAGTGTGCATGCACATGTGAGTGCACACACACACATGTGAGTTTCAAGCTGCCAAGTCTGGAGCTCGAACCTCAGTCAGCTATGTGAGAGTCCAGCACCTTAAATACTACGCCACTTATTGGCCCCACTCAACATTTTTCTTATACTCATGGAAGTTGTTAAGTTCCTGATTTAAAAAATAATGTGTATCAAGAGACGGCACCGTAAGGAATGCTTCATCAAATATTCAGTATTAGGCCAATGAACTTTAACTGTCATGGTTCTAGCATTTATAGAGCACTCTGAGTTAGGTACAGGTGCACCTTCAAAAAAAAAAAAAACAGACAGACAAAACAAAACTCATGTTAATAATATTTCAACCTCAGCAATGAAATAGCACTTCATGTGTTAGTGTAAGGAAGATTTATTACCTTTTATCACCTAATAACAATAATAATTCATCATAATAATTAATTAACAATAATTAACTAATAACTTATTAGTTATTTCTTCCCTACATCAGGTATAATCCCATACCACAGCCCTTTGGCCTTAACAATAATTTATTCTATTAGTCCAGAAAGCCTTTTAAGCCAATCTTTGATATTAAGTAGATACAGATGATTTCTTGAGGAGTGTGGTTGGAGTCCATCACATATCCAAGAAGCCATGGTGGCAAAAACAAAATCCTATGGCTCCCAATCTCCTTGTCAATATTATTTCATTTGAGTAAGAAAAAAGACAAAAGGGATGATCAAGGCCCATACCAGGCCTTGACGTTCAGGAAAACGACTTTGAGGAGATACCTGGTAGCCTTTGACAAAGACAACTTATACTTTTTGTAGGCATATCACCAAAGTATACAGATTCACTTTGTCCACAAGCTGAGTAAGAAAGCCCATTGTTCTGGTTCTAGCAGAGATTCATCTTTAATTATCTACACTTATAATTCTCCTGAGGGGAAATATGATAATGTACTTCACCCTTTTCTGTGTATATTTATTATTTTCATTTAAATGAAGAATTATATTGTGGAGCATCTCATGAATAAAAGCAAAACATCTGAAGAATGGTTACATTACAATGAAGAGAACATAAATGTAGCTTCCTGAATTTTTCATGAAAACTTACCCAGAAGGCACTACATATTTTGGAATCAAATAGCATGAATGCCTTAAGACACATCAACAATACAACTGAATCAAACGCATTTTGGAAGTCTTAGAATCTTGCAAATACTTTTCTTTTGGGTGAAGATTTATTAGAGCAATAAAATTATAAAATTGTGTATACACTAAAAAACAGAGAAATAGAAGCATAAAAAGTTTATTAGCCTGTAGACCAGACTCACAAAGAAGAAAATAATTACCTTTGGTCCTATGGCCTTTTCCCTGAGTTTTCATGAACTAGACTCGGATCCCAGGAAGGAAGATTGAGCAATTTCAGCACACCTGAACAGAGCTTGCCATGAGCTATTATCTGTCTCTCAGACTCATCCTGCTCCCAAGGAGAGTTACTCACCATTGTGTAAGGATTGGGACCATTCTCTCCTACTAAAAATCATTTACTCTAGAACTGCCTATACTTTTCTTTCCTTTCTCCTAAAAGGAGGGTATTTAAGCCACAACTACTTTACCATTCTTTAAGCTTTTAATTTTCTATGGCTCCTGTGTACACAATATACACTTTAAAATAAATCTGTATGCCTTTTCTCTTATTAATCTGCCTATTGTACTGCCAGTGATTTGTGACACAACCTTTGAAAAAAGGAAAGCTATTTCCTTCATCCCTATAGCTATGCATAAAATGTACGCACGTATCATGGCTTTTTATTTTACTCTGATAATCCATTTGATTGTTTGCTTTTTTTATTTACATGTAGTCACTGTACATCTTTAGAGTGTACAAAATGGTTTAACTCAGTGTGAAAACAATGCAATTTATAGATATTGCCATGTATATTATCAGTAAGAGTTAACTTTTCATTTTTGCATTTGTCAAATGTTTCTTTAGTGTGAGTTATTGTTCCACTTCACTCCTCAGCATGAAGCAGCTAAAATAAGACACTTAGAATAGCTCAAGATGCTGCTGAGGCATCATCAGACTTTTTTTAATATACATATTTATTGCATGAATACATTCCTCCTTTATCTTCCATTGGTCATGTGGTCCTGCATGTCTTTCCAATCTTTACAGAACACTTTATCCTTATAAACCTTCACTCTTGTCCCCTTTCTTAGCACCACAGACTCAGTTCAAACTGGCAATTTCTGAGTTGCAACTCCTAGACGCCAAATAAATGTTTTTGTTACTTATGAGTCAATGTTTGAAATTCATTGTCACATTCATTCACTTACTTATTCAACATAGATATATTCATATGTAGAGATGTTTCAGAAAGCCAGACTCCGAAGAATGGAAGGCAGCACTTAGAGAGATTAGGAGAACTGTTTATCATGTTGGCAGACATGGAAGAGTTACTCTTAATCTCTGGCTCCAGCTGAAAGTTGGACACAGTCTTTTATGGGTGAATTGGGGAGGGGCAGTTTCAGCATGCTTGGAGTGTTCTGTCAGAGAAGGAGCTCAGTGTCTGTCCTAGTACAGAGCTGGCAGAGAAGCAGGGAATCCAACCTGCTCAAAGCCTCCAGCTGCTCAATAGTTCAGGGGAGAAGCAGCTAGCTCATTGGGTAACAGAAACCACAGGCAGCTATCAGCCCTGAGTTGCTTCAAGGTTGCTCAAAAGTTCCTCCATATCAGAACAAAAGGTTAGCAGCCTTGGGTTGCTCCATATCATTCCACTCTCTTGAGCCTCTTCAACCATACTCAAGGAGGGTCAATTAACAGGAGGGTGGTAAACATAGCTTTCTGGGGAAGTGGCAACCAGTTGATATTTGATAGCTTCAAGGTGGGAGGTTGTAAGGGTATTGTCAGGGTGCCATCCGCCACTGTCCTCAAACTTGTGCCATGTGTAGAATGGTCAGTATCCAGAGTGACCAAAGCAGGGCCGTAGACTCCTCAAGCTTCTGCCATACATAGAGCAGCTAGCCCAGGAGTGGCTACTCAGGGTTGTAGTTCTGATGACGAGTCTTGATCCTGTGGAAGGTCACCTTGGTCAGTTGTTCAGGGTGGCTTAGCATTGTCCAGGTCCTGGGGTACTTTGGTGCTGCAGCCTGCTTCATTTGTGAGGATGGATTCATGGGGCCAGTCCTGCAACCTTAACTGCAGTGGGGGTAACACGCACAACAACATATGGCTCCAACCAGGCGGGCTGCAGTGGCTTTCTTTTCTAATTTTTTAACCCATATTAAGTACAAGGCTCATGTTTGTGTACCAGTTTACAAGCAGAATGGGGGTTATTTCTAAGGTTACAAGAGTTAAGTTTTCCCCAAAGCCATCAGATCCTGTCAGGATTGACTCTCCCAGCTGATGGATATCAGCCATTTGGGCCTAGATAGCTAAAGGGGGTGTCCAGCCAAACAGGAGCTCATAAAGGGAATAACCTAGTTTCTGTGGAGTGCACCAAACTCAGAGACGGCCCAGTGGTAGGACATTCACCCAGGGGCACCCAGTGTCCTGACAGCTTTGCTAGGGTAGACATGAAAATGTGATTCATTTGTTCCATCCTCTTTGGAACTCTGAGGTCAGTAAGCAGTGCGAAGCTTCCATTTTATGCCGAAGGTCTTTGCTACTCCCTGTGACACCTGACACAAAAGCAGGGCTATTATCTGACCTGATCATAATGGGGAGCCCAAACTGAGGTATAACTTCCTTCAGAAGGGCTGGAGTAACTTCTCTGGCCTTTTCAGTTTATTAGGGAAGCCATCCACCTAATTTGAGTAAGCACAGACAAGGACTAGTAAGTACTTGTAGTCCTGGCATGGGTAAGTCTGCCTCTAGTAACTCCAGGAGAGCTGTCCCATTGGCTTGTATTCCAGCTGGTGAAGTTGGCCCCTGGGCGGTGTTACTTCTGGTATAGGTCTTGCACTGCATGCTCATGGTTGCACACAGTCACAGTAGGCAACTCAAGAAATAGCATCAGCCCAGTATGTTTTCCAGGTTAGTCTTTCACCAGTGAGTTAGCTCATAGTACTGCTTTACTAATGAGTATCCGAAGGACTGGGGTATCTATATTCTTTTATCTGGCAGTCTCCATCATTCATTTTCTTCCAGAGTTGCTTCCTCTGACTTTGTCCAACTTCATTAGAAGTATAAGGGGGGACTTTTGGGAGAATTGTGAGTGGCAACATGTTAGTTATAGTGGTTGGGGCTTGGTGGTGGCAGCCTTGGCTGTCTGATCTGCCAACTGGCTTCCCAGGGTGATGGAGTCTTCCCCCTTTGTTGTCCCCTCCTATGGGTGATTGCCACTTCCTTTGGCTCGAAGGCTCCTTCTAGTAATTGGCAGATTTCTTCTTTGTTTTTAATTGTCTTTCCTTCTGCTGAGAGAAGACCTCTCTCTTGATATAATCCTCCATGAACATGTAGGGTGGAAAAAAGCAGATCATGAGTTCATGTAGATGTTAACTGTCTTATTGGTCACCAATCTTAGGGTTCATATTAGTGCCCAGAGTTCAGCCCACTGAGCTGACCATCCTTGGGGCAGTGCCCCAGCCTTGAGCATAGTGTCTTGAGAGGTAGCTACATAGCCAGCATATCAAGTTCCATCTTTCATGTAGCTCCTGCCATCAGTGAACAGGGGGAGTTCAGGGCCCTTCAGCAGTGTGTCTACAAAATCAGGATGTCCAGAAAAGACCTCATTGAGGGCCTTTTTACAATTGTGGTCAGGAGGCCCCAGTGTGGCCAGGAGGAACCTAGTGGGATTGAGGGCCTGCAGAACCTGGAGTCTAATTCAGGAATTTCCAATCAATAAGCCCTGGTAGTGGACCATCTGAGAGCTGGTTAGCCATTTATATCCCCTGGTGTTTATCAAAGTGGTCACTGAATGAGGGACCCAGGCATTGATAACTTGGCCTAAGGTTAACTTATCTGCCTCTTTAATCAATTCGACAGTGGCAGCAAGGGCTTGCAGGCAAGGGGCCAGCTGGATGTCACTGGGTCTAATCTCTTAGGTAGGCAATGGGTGTCTCCCAGGGTCCAATGGGCTGAGTCAGAGTTAGTACTGTCTGACTATTTTCTTATATAAACAGATTGAATTTTCAGGTAATGTCTGGGAGTCCCAAAGCTGGAGTTTCTCAAGGCTTGACTTAAGCTCTTGGAAAGCCTACTCTTAAAAGGGTCCCCATTCGAAGGAGACTTCTTCTGGGTCTTTCAATAGTTTATACAGCAGTTTAGCCTTTTCAGCAAAACTTGGGATCCAAATTCTACACAATCCTGCGGCTCCCAAGAATTCACATAGCTACTTCCAGTTTGTGGGCTGAGGCAATCACATACCACCTGCTTTAGTTTGTGCCCAAGAGCACAGTGTCTTTAATCAAAATGAATCCTAAGAATCATACCTGGATATGGCAGATTCAGGCTTTCTTCATGGAGACCTTGTAGCCAGGCTGGGCCAGAAGCTGGAACAGCTCCTGAGTTCCTTTTCTGCAATGTTCTTGGGTTGCTCCAACGAGCAGAAGGTCATCAACATATTGGAGTAGAGTGCACCCAGTCTCTTGCTTCAAGGTTGCTTACAAGTTCCTCCATATAAGAACAGAAGGTTCAGGCAGTTAGCAGCCTTGAGTTGTTCCCCATCAGAGTGACATAACATGGGTATATAACATATATGTTTTAGATGTTACCAACACTATCACAATAATGAAATGTCTCCTCTACTATTGTAAAAGAATCTAAGATATAGTTACCAAGACCTGCAGAAAAGAAGCATCACTAAAAAGCAAAAAATTATCGAGAACCTAAAAGAAGTGCTCAGAGAGAGAACTTTGAACCTGGAGGACAAATATTATCGAAAGGTTAACATATAAACATTACTTGGAAGGACGCATTGAGTTTTGAAAGGTAGATATTTAGGAGGAGGGCATTCCAGGGAAGAAAAAAAAAATAGCACAGCTAAAACCATGGACACAAAAACTCCTGGGGAATATTTAAGAAGAATGTGTCTGAAATGTTGGACCTGCCTGTGGGAGGCTATGCACCAGCGAGTCTGCTGAGGCTATTTTTCATGAGTCTCTTACTATTGCCATCTTAGACTCAGAGAGCAATTACAAAGGCCGCAGTTGGCTCCCCTTCAAAAACCTCACCTTCAAAACCATACTCTGATTGGCCACTTCCCATAGCAAATCAGTGAGCTTAGAATCCCTCAGATTTGCATATCCAGGCACCTCATGATTGGTCCACAAAGCAACCAATCATAACCCACCTTTTACTATCCTTCATTCAACCAATCACAGCCCACCAACATGTATATAACCACGATCCCTGGCCCATAATCGCCAGATGACCCTGAAGACCCTGAAGAGCTGCGACCCCACGTCATCTCTGGATGACCCTGAGCTGCGACGCCGCATCGTCTCCAGACGACCCTGAGCTATGACACTGCGTCGTCTCCGTGTTGTGACAGAGCGCTGTTCATCCCATCTCTCACTCCTTCCCTCAGGAAATCTGTTTGACTGTCCCGTGGGCCAGGACACTGCCCATCATGAATTACTATTAATGATGTATTTAAGTAACAAGAAATGGAATCAAGATATGTGTAATGACCTCAGTTTAATGTTTTGAGTCTAAGATATAAACTGACAATAGATAGATGAAAAGAGGAAAAAGGCATATTAATGTCTTAGTGTGCACATCAACATAGGAGTCCCTCAAATATGAGACTCGGAGATGGCAAGTGACATGGTGGTTACAGCACTGGACTTCCACATGGCTGACCACGGTTTGAGGGCTGGACCTGGTGACTTGAAGCTCGCCCTGGGCGTATGTGTGTGTGTGTGTGCCCAAAATCCCAGAAGGAGGATGGGGGAGAAGGGATTGTAGCATGGCCATCTCCCAGGGGAAGATTTCTCACTTTTCCTCTCACTTGTCTCTTTCTCTCTGGCAAGCACACTCCCTGTGGAGTGTGCTTTAAAAAAAAAAAAAGAGAGAGAGACTCAAATAAGGGTCAGATTGAAAATTTTATAGTATACACAGTCAATAGAAAAAACAACAGGGGCTTGGAGATTCTAGGAGTATGGAGAAAGGAAGCAAAATGGAGAGCAAAAGGTATCTTGCAATGCAGGTAAACATCTCAGCTAATCTTAGTAAATGAGTCTTTCTCAGACCTTTTTACGTGTCAGAATTTTAATCTCTTTACTGGCAGTTAATTTTTCTTATAGCTGGAAGAGGAAAACAAGCAGGTCTCAGAAAAAGCTTATTTACTTCTATTTATTTCACTAGTGTTCATTTCCTTTTTCCTCCAGATTCAGACTTTCCTGACAAAAGGCAGCTTTTCAGAGCTGGTCCTGTGCCTGAAGCCCCTCTAACTAGCCATCTGGATATTGTCCAAAAAAGTACATTTCAAGGTGATATATTTTGGTTTCCTACAAATGTCAGGAAATAATAGGACATGAGGTGGTAAGGTGATATTCTGCAGATTTTAAGTCTAAAAGATCTTTTAAAGATAGCTTGTTCTCTATGGGAAATACACAGAAAAATTTTTAATTTATACTTTAGGCAAGAATAACAAAGGCAGGGACATCAGTTGGGAAGTTCGGTCACAGCCACAACTCAAGAAAAATGAGAACTAAATCTAAGACAGCAGCAGTGAGAATGGAAACTGACGAAAACCGAAAAGAAGTCACTAAAAAAGGAAACAAAGCATTTGAAACTGAACGTTGTAAAGAAGAGAGCAAAATAGACAGAGATATCAAAGATCACTTTTTGGTTTCCAATTGAGATTATTTAAAGAATCATTGTGCTTTAAAAATATTTCCAAGTCAGCAGAAAAAACTAATTTGGAGTCTAGGGCTTATGCTGGTCATATCTGAATATTTCAGTAAAGGAGATGAGCATCAGGTATACATGAGGTCAGACAAGACCGATTTGGGGATTATAAAAAGCAATAAGGTCTGTTCATGTAGTGGCAGCATCAAGAAGCATTTAGGAGAGAAGGACTGACTCTTGAAGAATGATTATGATTTGGGAGCTAAGTGGGGATTCATGTGTATCAGAGCACATTTTAGAATATCAAACCAATGCAGAAAAAAGCAGAAACCCAATAAATGAGAGCTTCCATTTTCTCTATAGAACATCAGAGGAATGGTCAGAGAGTTAAGATGGTGATGCAGAAGTAAGGGTGAAATGAGTATCAAAAAGCAAGAAAGGGGTATCATGGTCAAATGTTGAAAGAGAAGTAAGAGAAAATGATGACAGGGAAAAGCCTTAAAGATTAGTTGCTATTGGAACCAGCAGATGCTGTAATGATTACATTGCTGGACTCTCACATAGTCAACTGCAGTTTGGGTTCCGAACCCAATGGCTTCAAACTCACACCAACTGCATGTGTGTCCATGCCCCAGATCCTGAGGGGAGAATGGAAGAGAAGTTACTGCAGCATACCCATTCCTCCCTGAGGGATGATGTCTCCCTATCTGTCTTTCTGTCTCTCAGGAGAGCATGAGTCCTATGGCAAACATCTCTCTTGATAAAAAGATTGGTTACAATCAAGCATTTGTAGTGAAAGTTAACTTTAAAAAATGTAAGAGTAGACCCAGGACAGAATCCATTCAGGCACCTCCTCCATCTCTGCTCTCCTGTAGCTCTGGATCCAGTTTCACAATTGTGAAGTTATCCCAGCTGGCATTCCCCGAGACCCCAATGCTAGCCAGGACGGAATCCACCTCCATCTCTGCTCTTCTGTACCTTCTGGGTCCAGCTTCATGTGTGTGAAGCTCCCCCAGCTAGGGCTTCCCCACTCCAGACCCCAGTGCTACCCAGGTAGGCAAAGTCTGTGTCTCCCTCTTGATTTTTTTCTGTACCTTCCAACTTTTTCTTTCTCTTTATAAAAAAATCTACTTTTTGTCCCCTTCCTTGTGCCTTTATATTGCTATTTTCTTTCATCTTCTCTACCCAGGATACCCAGGTACCATCCAGGCACCGTCATCTCTGCTCTTGGTTTTACCTTTTTAACCCAGTTTTATTTTCTGTGATTTTTTTTTCTCCTCTCTTCTTTCTAGTTCTTTTCTTCTTTTCCTTTCCATTTCTTTGCTTTTTCTTCCTATTGCTGATTATTACTTTCTTTTACCTTACTTTCCTATTTTATTACTCAGCCCTTACTCACTGCCTAGAGAAGACTAGGTGCATAGTAGCTAAACATCTAAATATTATGAGTTTTAAAGAATTATTTGTCCCTCACTGTACTGGTTGTAAAAAGGGAGAAACTATCCTTCAAAAAATCTGATTTTAATACTCCTCCCATGATTCCCACACTGGAGGACACAGTAGGAGGAAGAAAATATCACTGAATTATTTCATAGTAAAGGAAACACACGAGCTCACACTTACAGAATCTTTCTCCAACAAATTAGCCAAAATTAAATACATTCCAAATGACTAAAAATTGGAGAAGAGAGTCAAGGATGAGAGAATCAAGTAAAACATCTCCTGCAACGGAACACTATAACTCGTCTCCATGTAGGAAAGAGTTGGAGGATATTACTGAAATATCCAAAAAAGAATTTAGAACATTTATGGTAATGAAACTCTATGAGATGCAAGAGAAAAGAGACATTGACCCCAAGAGATGAAGAAGTCCTCCCACTATATGAAAGAATTGGACACCATAAAAAAGAATAAAATGGAACTGTTAGAAGTGTAATACAGGATATAGAAACCTCTCTTAGAAGTATTAAAAGCAGGTTAGACCATGCAGAAGATAGAATCTTCTGAGTAGAAGACAAAACCTCTGACCTAGAAAAATTAAAAATACTGAGAAAACAGTCAAGAAAACTAAGGATGATATATGAGAAATACTAGATACCATGAAATGCCCAAATATCTGAATAATTGGTATCCCAGAAGGTGAAGAGAATAATAAGGGCATTGATAATGTATTCCAAGAAATCCAGAAAGAAAACTTTCCAAGTTTAGGGAGGCACTGGAACATTCAGACCCAATAAATACAAAGAATCCAAATGGAATCAATTCCAAGAAGATCCTCTCCACAGCACATTATAGCTAGATTGACCAAAGCCACAGACAAAGACAAGATACTAAGATTGGCAGGAGAGAAATGTCATGTCACTGACAAAGGCTATCCCATTGGATACAATGCAAGCAAGGAAAAAATGGGGAAATACATTCAAACTGGTAAATGAAAAACAATTTCAGCCAGTAATACTATACCTGGAAAGTTTATCCTTTATATGGGAAAAAGAAGATAAAAATGTTCTTAGATAAACAAAACCTGAAAGAATTTACCAACTCCAGACAAGCTCTTAAAAAAATTCTGATAGGAGTACTATACCAAGAAAAAGAAAGTCAGACAGATAGCAATAAGAGGACAAAAAACAAACAAGAATATGGCCAACTTAATGGTAGGAACAGGTCTGGAAATATCAATAATTATGTTGAATATTAATGGATTAAATTCTCTGATAAAGAGACACGGACTGGCACAATGGATTAAAAATCATAAACCCTTCATCTGCTACCTACAAGAAGCCTATCTCTTGTTTAAAGACATACATAGATTAAAAGTGAAGGACTGAAAAAGGTATTCCATGCAAATGGAAATCAAAAGAGCGGGAGTTGCTATACTGATTTAGGACAAAATAGGCTTTAAGACAAAAACTGTAATAAGAGACAAAAAAGGTCATTATATAGTAGTAAAAGGGCTATTTCATATAATGTTTATAAAAATGCACTCAATTCAAGAGCACCCAAATGTGTAAAGGAAAGACTGCTAGATCTAAAAGGAGAGATAGAAAGTAACACACTGTTTGTTGGAAATCTCAGTATCCAATTATCTCCTTTATATAGATAAACAAGACAAAAAATAAGAAAAGAGAGTAAGGACCTAAATGATACCATAGATCAGATAGACTTGACAGATATCTATAAAACTTTCACCCAAAAAACACAAAGTATACATTTTTCTCAGTCCTGCATGGTACTTTCTCTAAATGTAACTGAATGTTAGGCACAAAACCAGCCTTTACAGAGGCAAAGATGCTATATCCAGCATATTTTGAAACCATGATGGAACTAAACTTGATGTTAATCTCTGAAAAAGAAGCCCTCAAAAACACACAAATACATGGAAACTAAATAACTTATTTCTGGATGACTTCATGAATACTGAAGAGATTAAGATTGAAATCAAAAAATTCATGGAAACAAATGATAATGAGTACACAAGTTTCCATAACCTATGGGATACTGCAAAAGCAGTCATAAGAGGTAAATTCATAGCAATTAGTGCACACAAGGAAAAGAAAGAAAGGTAGCAAAAGGACAATCTAACATCCTGCCTCAGGGAACTGGAAAAACAAACAAACAGAAAATCAAAAAAAAAATTCCAGGAGAAAAGAAATAATAAAGATTCGAGCAGAAATAGATTAAATAAAAAATAAACTATACAGAAAATAAATGAGAGCAAAAGATAGTTCTTTGAAAAGAAAAACAAGATTGACACACCATTAGCTAGACTAATTAAGAAGCAGAGAGAAAGGAACTCAACAACTCAAATTTACAATGATTCTGATAACATTACAACAGCCATAATAGAAATATAAAATATCATTAAAGGATACTATGAGCGATTACCAGAAAACCTGGATGAGATTAACAAATTCCTAGAGATGTGTAATCTACCAAGATTAACTCAGGAGGACACCAAAAGCCTGAACAGACCTGTAACAAGCAATGAGATTAAGTTAGTAATAAATAACTTTCCAACAAAGTCCAGGTCCTGATGGCTTCACTGCTGAATTGTACAAAACTTCTAAAGAAGAAGTAACCCTCATTCTACTCAAACTGTTTCTAGAGATACAAAAGGAAGGAACCCTTCCAAATTCATTCTATGAAGTCTCCATCACCCTGATTCCCAAAACAAGTAAGTATATAACAAGAATGGAAAACTACAGACCTATACCTTTGATGGATATAGATGCAAAAATTCTCAACAAGATACTTGCTAACTGTATTCAACAGCATATTAAAAAGATTATTTATCATGACCAAGTAGGCTTTATTCCAGGGATGCAAGGATGGTTCAACATACACAAAACCATAAATGCAATACACCATATTAACAGAAAGAAAGATAAAAAACATGTAATTTCAATTGATGCTGAAAAAGCATTTGACAAAACACAACATTCCTTCATGATTAAGACTCTCAGTAAAATCAACATTGAAGGATTGTTTCTCAGCATAATAAAAATCATCAATAAAAATCTATAGCTAACATTATACTGAGTGGGGAAGAGCTAAAAGCTTTCCCACTAACAACAGGTACAAGATGAAGCTGTCCACTTTCTCCATTCCTATTCAATATAGTACTGGAAGTCCTAGCCAGTATGATCAAAGAAGGA
>NW_006159752.1:1088407-1091020 GCF_000334495.1 Tupaia belangeri chinensis
AAGAGTTGAAAATATCTCTTTTTACAGATGACATGATTGTATACATAGAAGAACCAATAGTATCCATGTAATAAATGGCATACAATAAAGTGGCAGGATGCACAATTAACTTACAAAAATCTTTAGCATTTCTATATACAAACAAAAAGGAGACAGAGACAGAACTGAAGAAAGTAATTCTACTTACCATAGTCACAAAAAGTATAAGATACCTAGGAATAAAACTAACCAAGGAAGTTAAGGACCTCTATAAGGATATTAAAAAAGAAATTGAAAAGGACACAAAAAAGTGGAAGGACATCTCATGTTCTTGGATTGGGAGAATCAATATAATCAAAATGGCAATCCTACCCAATTAATCTACATTTTTAATGCAACCCTTATAAAATTCCAAGAGACATTCTTCGCAGAAAAAGAAAAGACAGTCATACAATTTGTCTGGAATCATAAAAGGCCACATATTGCCAAAGCCATATTGTGCAAGAAGAGTGGAGTAGGGGGCATCTCTCTTCCTGATCCCTAGATATATTGCAAACTTGTGATAATCTAAACAGTATGGTATTGGCACGAAAAACATACACAAAGACCAATAGAATAGAGACCCCAGAAATAAACCCCAAAACATACGGCCAACTCAACTTTGACAAAGGGTACCAGGGTCAATCCAGTGGTGTGCTGTCCTCAGGGAAGTCTCCCTCATCTTTACACGACGGTGGCCAGCATCCTCACATTAGATGCAGATTTGGTGACACATGGCTGTAGAAAATGTTTTGTCCACCTCTTTTTTGATATTGAAGAACCCCTTTCCAGAAGCTTCCAGCTGACTTCTTGTCATGTCTTATTATCCCAGAAGTGGGTCACATTCACCTCCTTAAGTCAGTCACTGGCAAAAGAAATGGTATCACCATGAGTGGCAGCATGACCAATTAGAACCTAAGAATGTCTGAAGTTAGAATGTCTAAGGCAGGTGGGGAAGGGTAAAAGCTGGTTCATGGGAGATGGGGAAGACAAACCATCAACAGGTCAGAATGGTGAAGATTAAAATAATAAAAAATGGTAAAAGCTGGTGGGGAGGTGATGAAAGGGGAACTCTTACACATTCTTGGTGGAAAAAAGCATGCACAATTATATTTATTGTGACATTTTTATGATTGCTAAGATATGGAACCAACCCAAATATCCACAAATAGATGAATGAATTGAAAAAGTGTAGTACATTGTGGCATATATACTTCATGGAATACTATTCAACCATAAAAAAACAAGACCCTGGCATTTGACAGAAAGTGGATGAACATGGAAGATCTATTGCTGAGTGAAGCAAGTCAGGCTATGAAATGGAGACATCGTGTATGTCTCCACTTAACATATACCCACTGCCTGCACTCTACTGTAGAGACTGAAAGACTAGAAGACATAAAAGTATTGTAAATTGTTATGGACACTTGGGACAAAATGGAAGTAGAGTGGGAGAGGAGAACAGTATAGGAAGGAAAATGAGGGAAAATATGGAAAAGTAAGACATTTGTGTTACACAGAGAGGGTTTGTTGTCTGTTGGTGATGATGTGTATAGTAGTATCAACTCGTTAGCTGTGTGGCATATATCATGTTGGGTAAAATCTATTTACAAACTAAATGATGTATAATGACTGAATGTATAAAAAGGATAAATAATACTAATAAAAAATAAAATAAAACACAAAAAAGTAAGAGTAATTCTTCAAGAATTGAAAGAACAATGGGATTAAGAGGATAATAATAAATAAAACAAACAAAAAAGAACAATGGGATGGTAGAGAAAACACTATATAAATGAAGGTTTTGTACAGAGGAGAATTGTTGCAACTTATTTGGGGTGTTATTGATATACATAGTTAAATGGAAAGTTAAGATTTCAACTGGTGCAGGACAGGACCTCCTTTTTGGGTCCCAGAACATGAGGAAAGCAGGTTAATAAAGGAAACTGTGCAGAGCAGATTACTCTGTAAGTGGAGCAGCCCTGTGAAGAGACATGGGTGGTCATATCATGGGGGATTTAATTCTTTCTTTGTGTAGACAGGGCCAGAAAATAAGATCAGGAAAAGCTCCCATTGCTGTCTACTTTCCTGGTTGCAAGCCTTGAGGAGAAGGGAAGAACTGTTTCCTGAAAGGTAAGAGAGAAGGGCTAACCTATACCTAGGGCAGCCCCAGACTTCAGGAGTGTCTGACTTGTGTGGTTTGGCTTAATACCTGACTAAATAAGGGTAGATTTATTTATGCCTTTTCTGGGAAAAGGGACAGAATTTTCCTTGAACGTGGATCCTCCCCCTTTTCTTGACATACAGGGTTTCTTCTGGAATTTGTGATGGCTTTCATCAACTGTCAGGGATGTAGGTAAGAATGCAATATAACATGTTAAGCTGTACAATGAGGGAATAATAAATTTGAATTTATGTAGTGATCATTCGTGGTGACATCTTGGTTTCTACTGGCTTAAACCCAATCTCTCAGCCACTTCCTGCTTATCAGATTTTATTGTAAGTGTTAGAAGTTACTCACCTCAGTACCATCCTGGTTTTTGTGTGTGTGTGTTTGCTTGTTTTTCTCGTTTTTTGTTTGTTTGTTTTTGTTTT
>NW_006159752.1:1091115-1110954 GCF_000334495.1 Tupaia belangeri chinensis
CCACATATTGCCAAAGCCATATTGTGCAAGAAGAGTGGAGTAGGGGGCATCTCTCTTCCTGATCCCTAGATATATTGCAAACTTGTGATAATCTAAACAGTATGGTATTGGCACGAAAAACATACACAAAGACCAATAGAATAGAGACCCCAGAAATAAACCCCAAAACATACGGCCAACTCAACTTTGACAAAGGGTACCAGGGTCAATCCAGTGGTAAAATAAATATCTCTTTAGCAAATGGTGCTGGAAAAACTGGGTACCCACCTGCAAAAAGATGAATCTGAATCCCTATCTATCACCATTAACAAAAATCAACTCAAAGTGGATCAAAGATATAAACTCAAGACCACAAACTATAAAACTACTGATTGAACACACTGGGAAATTCTTGGAGACATTGGGGTAGGCAAAGACTTCTTATGCAGGACTTCCAAAGCACAGGCAATGATCTCCAAAATACACAGGTGGGATTACATCAGTTTAAGAAGTTTCTGCACAGCAATGGACACAGTAATTAGTGTCGACTGACAACCCTTGGAATGAGAGAGAATTTTTGTTAACTATGCCTCAGATAAGGGACTGATAGCCAGAATACACAGGGAACTCAAGCAGCATACCTGGAAGTAAATGATTAACCTAATTAAAAGATGCAAAATGAGCTGAATAAACAAATCTCTGAGGAAGACATATGAACATCCAAAAAGCATATGAAAAAATGCTCAACATCCTTCATCACAAGGGAGATGCAGATCAAAACAACAATGATATATCACCTAACCCCGGTCAGAATGGTGAAGATTAAAATAATAAAAAATGGTAAAAGCTGGTGGGGAGGTGATGAAAGGGGAACTCTTACACATTCTTGGTGGAAAAAAGCATGCACAATTATATTTATTGTGACATTTTTATGATTGCTAAGATATGGAACCAACCCAAATATCCACAAATAGATGAATGAATTGAAAAAGTGTAGTACATATACTTCATGGAATACTATTCAACCATAAAAAAACAAGACCCTGGCATTTGACAGAAAGTGGATGAACATGGAAGATCTATTGCTGAGTGAAGCAAGTCAGGCTATGAAATGGAGACATCGTGTATGTCTCCACTTAACATATACCCACTGCCTGCACACTACAGTAGAGACTGAAAGACTAGAAGACATAAAAGTATTGTAAATTGTTATGGACACTTGGGACAAAATGGAAGTAGAGTGGGAGAGGAGAACAGTATAGGAAGGAAAATGAGGGAAAATATGGAAAAGTAAGACATTTGTGTTACACAGAGAGGGTTTGTTGTCTGTTGGTGATGATGTGTATAGTAGTATCAACTCGTTAGCTGTGTGGCATATATCATGTTGGGTAAAATCTATTTACAAACTAAATGATGTATAATGACTGAATGTATAAAAAGGATAAATAATACTAATAAAAAATAAAATAAAACACAAAAAAGTAAGAGTAATTCTTCAAGAATTGAAAGAACAATGGGATTAAGAGGATAATAATAAATAAAACAAACAAAAAAGAACAATGGGATGGTAGAGAAAACACTATATAAATGAAGGTTTTGTACAGAGGAGAATTGTTGCAACTTATTTGGGGTGTTATTGATATACATAGTTAAATGGAAAGTTAAGATTTCAACTGGTGCAGGACAGGACCTCCTTTTTGGGTCCCAGAACATGAGGAAAGCAGGTTAATAAAGGAAACTGTGCAGAGCAGATTACTCTGTAAGTGGAGCAGCCCTGTGAAGAGACATGGGTGGTCATATCATGGGGGATTTAATTCTTTCTTTGTGTAGACAGGGCCAGAAAATAAGATCAGGAAAAGCTCCCATTGCTGTCTACTTTCCTGGTTGCAAGCCTTGAGGAGAAGGGAAGAACTGTTTCCTGAAAGGTAAGAGAGAAGGGCTAACCTATACCTAGGGCAGCCCCAGACTTCAGGAGTGTCTGACTTGTGTGGTTTGGCTTAATACCTGACTAAATAAGGGTAGATTTATTTATGCCTTTTCTGGGAAAAGGGACAGAATTTTCCTTGAACGTGGATCCTCCCCCTTTTCTTGACATACAGGGTTTCTTCTGGAATTTGTGATGGCTTTCATCAACTGTCAGGGATGTAGGTAAGAATGCAATATAACATGTTAAGCTGTACAATGAGGGAATAATAAATTTGAATTTATGTAGTGATCATTCGTGGTGACATCTTGGTTTCTACTGGCTTAAACCCAATCTCTCAGCCACTTCCTGCTTATCAGATTTTATTGTAAGTGTTAGAAGTTACTCACCTCAGTACCATCCTGGTTTTTGTGTGTGTGTGTTTGCTTGTTTTTCTCGTTTTTTGTTTGTTTGTTTTTGTTTTTGAGAGTTTTTTGCTATAGGGCACATGCACTTGCCAGAAAGACAGAGAGAGACAGAGGGACAGAAAGCAAGAAATCACCCCCAAGGGGGGATGGCCACACCACAATCCCTTCTCCTCCATTCTCCTCTTGGGATCTTGGGCACACACACACACACACATGCACCCAGCGTGAGTTTAAGCCACTGGATCTGGGACTCAAACCATGGTCAACTACATAGGAGTCCAGTGGCATAGCTATTATGCCAGCTGCTGGGTGATTAAGGCTGCAGGATCTGACATTGCTTACTTCATAGTTGGAGTCTTGGACCTAGCATCTTGAGATACACTCCTGGTGTGTGTGTGTGTGTGTGTGTGTGTATGTTTGTCCCAAATTCCAAAAGTAGAGAGAAAGGGAAGAGAAGGGGCTGCAGCTTGACCATTTCCCATGGGTGGCATGTTCTCATCTTATTTTCTCTCTGTCTCTGTCTTATGAGAATACTCTCTCGCACGCGCGCTCCCTCACAAACACACACACATACACACACACAGATTTGGTTGCAATAGGATGAGACAAAGTGAGACCTTGAGAGACTGTCACTGTAAGATGCTGAACAAAAAAGACAAATGTAAAGTTAAAGCTACCCCCCAAAAAAGAACTTAAAGATCTTCAAATTTTAGCACAAAATTAAATTCAGACCCTAAAGCGTGTATCTAGACCTCATGAGTAGCAGAGTTGGAGAGAAGTGATAAAATATCTTTAGGATCTGTGGAAATAAGGTTCTTCTAAATTAAAAAAAAAAAAAGATAAATAACTATTTGGAAATATTGGTTGAAGGTAACAGAGGAGAGCCTAAGAGAGATGAAAGAAGGGACATGACTGAAGAATGTCCATTAGCAGAAGTTACCTGGGGTAGTTTATTGGCAGTAGGATGTTGTTACCAAGATGTGTGGTTGGTACAAGTGTTTATCATCTGAAAGAATGCCTTCATGAGAGCAATCACATGGACAACGTGAAGTAACCCAGAGTAGATGCCAACCATTCTTTCCCTTTGTATAATGTCTTTGGGCTTAATTTAGCAGTAAGATCACCTTTTCTCCCTGGATATAATTTATCTATATATAAAATAAAGGTTTTTTATAATAAGAAAAATATTTTTTTAAAGTCTTGTAGAAGTTTTTATTTTAAAAAGTACTTCATTAAATGACAAATATAATAGTAAATGCTAGGTAGATACCCACTTTCATACATTATAACATTTCTAAGTTTTTCTTTTAATGTGCAAAGTTTTACAAAAGGTAATCTATATTAACAACAAAAAGATTTTATTTTTTTACATTTTTTTTAAAAAGTTTTTTGGAGAGGTTTTTGCTATAGGGCATGTGTGCTAGGCAGAAAGACTGAGAGAGAGAGAGTCAGAAAGCAAGAAATCACCTCCAAGGGGGATGGCCATGCCACAATCCCTGCTCCTCCACTCTCCTCTTTGGATCCTGGGTACACAGGCACACACACTCTGCGTGAGTTTAAACCACCAGGTCTGGGATTCAAACCCCAGTCCATCGACATAGCCATTATGCCAACTGCTAGTCCCAGCAACAAAGGTTTTAGAAATCTGTGACCAAGGAGTATCACTATCTTCTTGTATACAGAATACAAAACCATTAAAACATTTCTTAAAAAAATAATATCTTTAATAATATTAGTATCTAAATAAGTTGATTATTTTGGTCTTCTTCAAATAGACACCACCACTTCTACTTCTTCTATTTTAATAAAAAATATTAAAAATGTACTTTGTGATTCTGAAGAACTCTTGAATGGCCTGTGATACATCCATCTGTTGATAATGACACAATTGTACTGAATGTCAAGTTCCTGTACAGAAGGATAGAAAGATTGAGAATGCAGGGTCTTGGACAAGTTTAGGCAAACCAGTGAAACAAACCATTGGGTGTAATGAAATCATCAGATGAGTTCTTCAACCAGTTTAGAAAAGCAGTCATAGAAAAGGAAGCAAAAGCTCAAACACAGGGACTAATACAGAAACATCTGGAAACAAATACAAAGGAACCAAAAGTATTTCAAGAAAGTCAGAGGTCTGTAACTTACTGCATTAAAGAAGGCCTTGGGGCATATAGAAATATATTTTAAATGAATTAAGTTTTTTATTTGTCAAGTGACTATATGATTCAGCTATGTATTAAAACACAAAGTACATTATAATTGCAAAATCACACTTTCATTGTAGTCACATTTATACAAAAAGAAAATGTAAAAATAAAGGAAAAACCTAGAAAATGATTATTTAATGAAGTGAATTTTCAAGAAAAATCATCAAACTCTAATGGCAGTAAAAAAGGAAGGAAGTATGGCTATTTTCATCTTTTCTTTGAGACATATCTACTATATATGTGAAGTCTTTGCATAGAAAAAGGGTCTACACAGATCATTTGGGGAAGTACTAATATACACAGTTAAGGAGACGTTAGGATTTCAATTTGAGAAGGAAGAAAACCATTAGGATATAAGAAGTGGGTTAAAATACCTTTCAAGGTGGTCTCCTGAATTGGGAGACAACAGAAGTAGAGCGGGGCACTAATTACCTAGTGAAATTAGCACTATTTGCCTACTTTTCCCAACAGTGCTAAAGAAGTCTGGAAACACTGAAGAAAGAAGACTGTTACAACTTCTCAGAGTTGGGGTCTATTGGAATACCGGGAGCAAAAGTCAAACGAGTGAGAGATTTGAGAGTATTAGCGAGAAGATAATTAAAGAAGCTCAATATGGATCTACCTTCTAAATTAAGGAGAAAAATAAAGTCAGACCAGAGAGTGATAAACGAGAGATACAAGGACAGTTCAAGGGACTAGACCTCTCAGTGAGAACGAAACATAAGTTAGCTGCTAATGAAGGCATGGAAAGGTGGAAAGTAAGATGGTCTGTTAGAGAGAAACATTTCCAAGTTCAAAATCGATAATATTGATTGAGGACCTGTAGTGAGCAAAAGAGTAAGCTCTTATTGATCCAGAATTGTTAAGAAATGAGATATCTGATCAAGTAAATATGCTGACTTAAAATTAGCATTATACCTACATAAAATATTTATGTAATTATTCCTACAACTTATTAAGGAGATGAGATTTTTGCCATATTGAATTGTTATTTTTATTTATAACAGTCACATATCTGAAATGTTGGACATCCTCATCCTGAATCAATATTAGCAATATTTTAGGCTGTCGGGAAAGTAGGGCCTATTTTTCTGTTTTTCTATGTAAAAAATGCATCGTGACTTTCCCAACGACCCACTGTTTAAGCAACATGAAGTAGTTACATTCATGTCCATATATATCTTTCAATATCTATGTAGATACCTATGTATGTGCATATTTTTATCTGTATCTTTATACATATTCTAGGTAAATTGCATTGACCTTGGTGTGTATGATTTGTTTTTCTCATATACTGCCTAAAAGTTGAGTTGGTTTGCTAGGTGGGTGAAAGGACGAGGAATGAATTTCTTCTAGACTCACTCAGTTGTACTATAAACAAATGCAAAGCAAAATGTATCCTAGCAGAGTATCGGAAAACCAATGGAGAAGTATCCTGGAGGACCACACTGGTTGGGAGAAAAATATAAACCAGAGGAGAACCAATGTCAATAGCTGGTTTTCTTGTCCTGAAGAGGAATGAATTAGATTTGGATTTAAAAAAAAAAAAAATGGCTCAATGAAAAGTTCAGAACCTGTCTCTTCCTTTGCATCTAATTATATACGGTGGTATTTTTCTATACTTTATTTTCACTAGACAAAAGAATGCATGGTTTACATTGTCAATTTGGAGATGAGGACATTTTTCATACTCTGATGATTTGCTGAGGATCAATTGACAATAATATTAGTAAGAAAAATGGCTTATAATTGTATTCAATGTATGTATGGGAACCCTAAAAAATACAAAACTTAATAGAGGTGAACTGTTTGAGGTGTAAATACACTCTTTAGATTGGAGACAGAAAAAAGAGAGGGCATGCAGTTCCTTTTACAGTGAATGATTTTTACGAGGAAAGAAGGGTTTAATATTCACACAATGATGAGTAACTAATTCTCTTTGGGAGCTTGATGGGCCTGGGAGACAGATGATAGCTTGTGACAAATATCCATGGGACAAATACTGTTCGGTCTTCCTTCGTGTAACATGTATGTAGTTAATGCAGCCTCCCAGAGGGGACCAAAGGCAGTTGTTCTCTTGGGCAATCCTAATCCTTACACAGGTATTGGAAGTCAGTGCACAGCTCCTCCCTGCACTTTGGGAGAGAAAGGCCAAGGATGGTCGAGAGACAGGAGGCAGAGGAGACCAGAGGTTGCTCCTTAGTTAGCCAGAGGAATTAAATCCAGTGAACCTTGATCCGTGAATCAATCTACATTGTACAATTTAATTTGGCACTGAACACCAGACACAGTAAAAAAAAGTAAAAACAGCTGTGTTGGATGAAGAAATAAGTGACATCAACTACCCCGCTTTTATTACAGGGGTTCAGCATACTCATGTCCTTGTCTACGTTGGATGTGATGCCAGAGGGCATAGTATTTTTTTTCACCTACATAGTTTTATTATATATTTTTAAAACATTTATTATTCACACTTTTAAAATTTACATGTTATCACTGTATATCTTTACAGTGTACAAAATGTTTTTCTTTAATTTTTCATTTCAATTTCTTTTATACATTCAATCACATGTTACTTAGTTTGCAAAATGAATATTCCAACATGTGTACATTTCTCACCGGTCCAGTTGACAATACTATAAAGTTATCTTTGATAGATAATTACCCATTTCTTTTTTTGTTCTTTTTCGGAGAGGATTTTGCTATAGGGAGCGTGCGCTCGTCCGACAGACAGAGACAGAGAGACAGAAAGCGAGAAATCACTTCCCGAGGGGGATGACCATCCCACAATCCCTTCTCCTCCATTCTCCTCTCAGGATCTTGGGCATGTACGCACACGCTCCTGATGTGAGTTTTAAGCCACCGGGTCTGGGATTCAAACCGTGGTTGACTACATGGGAGTCCGGCGATCTAGACATTAAGCTAACTGCTGGTTCCAATAACCCATTTCTTTGTTCTTTAAATGCTTTGCCTCTCTATTTTTCTCCATAGTGTCCTTCTCAGACTCTAACTCCTTCACCCACCCTCTTCCCACACTGTATCTGGTATTCAGAGGATATAGTATTAATTGTTCTGACTGGAGTATAGCTTGGGAGAATATCGTACCTATACTACACCCCAAACTAAAGTGTTTTTGTTTGTCTGTTTGTTTGTTTGTTTTAGGAAAAGTAGCAGTAGAATTTGGTTTTAGAATGTTGTTTTAGTCTGTTTATGCTACTGTAACAAAACCCTGAGACTTCGAATAATAGAAACTTATCTCTCACAGTTTCGGATGCTTGAAGAATCAACATGCCAGTGGGGTTGGTGTCTGATGAAATCCCAGTTTCTGCACCCACAATGGCACCTTGAATGCCATTTCCTTGGGAGAAAACAAATACTGCGTCCTCCTATGGTGGAGAGATGGAAGAAATGAACTGATTCCCTAAAGCCCTTTTTATAGGGCACTAATCCTGTCCAAGAGGACTCTACTCTCATGGCTAGATCATCTTTTACAGTCCCCGTCTCTTACTGTGACCACAATTTCGGTAATTCAAGTTTCCACCTAAATTTGGGGAACACATTTAGACCATAGCAGCTATCAACTTGCTTAGAAGAGAGAAAGCTGCAGAGAGGACAATAGCCTAAAATATAAGGGATTTCCTTCTGATGTGGCAGGTGAGAGAGAGTAGTTCTGTTCTTATGGGGTTGTTCTGTCTTCCTCAACACATGCCCTCCAAGGTCCATGCAGCCCTCACCAAAACCAAGCCAGAGAAGTAGAGACAGCCCAGAGCAAGCTCCTGTAAAGAGACCAAAGAATGACTTGGAAGGAAGAAATGGCACTTCCATTACTATCTCACCACCTTGAAATCAGTCCCTGGTCCCAACTAGCTGCAAGAAAAAATATGTGAAATAGTGCTTTTAATAGGGTGTCCATTGATAAAGTGACAAAGAGAGTGGGCTGTGGGGACAGTGGCTTTTCCACAGTTTGTTCCAATTGGGCAGAGATAAGTGGAAATTTCAGCAGCTCCAATTTATGCCTACCCTGAGACCTGCTTTGGTTTTGGCATGCTTTGGTTTTATAGTAGGGTTTTCCTCACTTTCCCTATTCTTATTTTTCATAGCAGGATTCATTTTCAGCTCATTCATTTTTTTAAATAAATATTGCTTTATCCAAGACTAAAGAATATTTTTGTCTTGTTCATTTCTCACACTTATTCACAAGGGGAAAATAATTTGCTATTGGTTCACCTGTGTAAATCCATTTAAGAAAAAGAAAAGAAAGAAAGAAAGAAAGAAAAGAATTCTGTGCCCAAAGCATTCAGATTTGTAAAAATGATGTATATCATTTACTCAGATTAATACATTTCAAGATGTAAAGTCCATAGAAATAGAAACTTTAATAGTTATATGCTTGCCATCTCGTTTCCCCATGTAGGCACCGTATTTCAGTGTCAGTGATAAAAGCAATTTTATTGAATAGCATTGTGGATATGTTAGTATGCACTTTGAGACATATAGATTAACTAATTTTAAGAATACTGTGTTCATACACTAACATATCAATTTATATTTTGTCATTTTTATTTCCGTTAATCTGTGAGATACAGGGCAGGAAAGTTCTGAGAAGTTAAACTTTTTTTTTTTTATTACCAATGCATTTAGTAAGAAAGCAGAACTAAAAATCTTAACTCAATTCTTCTTTTTTTTTTCTTTTTTGAGAGATTTTTGCTATAGTGTGTGTGCTTGTTGGTGAGACAGAGACAAAAAGCAAGACATCAGCTCCTAGGGCAGATGGCCACGCTGCAGTCTATTCTTCATTCTCCTCCTGGGATCTTGATCATGCACACACACGTGTCTGGAGTAAGTTTGAAGCTTCTGGGTCTGAGACTTGAACCCCAGTCAGCCATGTGGGAGTACAGTGATGTAACTACCATGCCTTCTGGCATGACCCAGGGATGGTCATGCTTTAACCTTCTGACATGACCCAGGGATGATCATGCTTTAGCTCCTTCTCTTCAGTTTCTCAGGGTTTTGGATTTGGGACACACATGCACATGTGCCCGGTGTAATTTTTCAAGCTCCCAATCCAGGATGCCAGCTATTTCAGCCATTTGGGATATGGCTGGCTGCCTTCGCCACTACGCCACTGACTGGCCCTCCATCAACTATATGAAGTCCCTTCATACGGTTATATAGTCGAATAATACTTCCACAGTGCCTTCAATTTCTAAACAATTTTCTGGCTTTTCCTCTAGTCAAAATTACTTTATGAGCTAAGCAGAACAGGTCTTGTCACTTCTACTGTATAGATTAGGCATAGCTGGATCGAAGTTTTTAGGGAAACATTCAATAGTCAAACATATATTGAGAGACCACTATGTGTGGGGTGTAATTCTAGGTGCACCAGGAATGGCAAGCCGACACAGTTGTTTGCCTCCCAAGGGTATCTAGAGTAGCAGAGAAACACACATAATTCGTCACTGGGATACCACAGCAGCTGTACTCTCAGGAGAATACGCAGCGAGCAAGGCAAAGCAGAAATGCTTCAAGGCTCAGTGAAGAACACAAGTAGAAATGGTTTCAAGGCTCAACAATGAGCAAGCACTCAGATAATCTAATGTGACTCCTGAGTCTTTTTCCTAAGCTATTAAATAACAAACCAGGAAATTCTATTTTATGTGATACTGAGAGTTAGAAAACGAAAGTATGCTGGTATATATTGGAATATTAGAATAAATGGGATTTTATTTTTTTTCAGAGAGAAAGATTTTTGCTATAAGGTATATGTGCTCTCTGGAGAGACAGAAAGAGGGAAAGTGAGATATCTCCTCCCAGGGGGGATGACCATGCTGCGATTCCTTCTCTTCCATTCTCCTTTTGGGATTTTGGGCACTCATGCACACGTGAAACTCTGGCTTCAGTTTCAAGACACTGGGTCCAGCACCTTCACTACGCCACCTGCTGGCCCACAAATGGGCTTCAGTTTGGACTTGACAGAATGGCCACCTGCTGGCCCACAAATGGGCTTCAGTTTAGACTTGACAGAATGGATGACTGGTTGGATAGGTACAGGGGAAGAGAAGAATCATTAACAAGACACAATTAGACGTGCAAAGCACAGGTTTGTCAAGTTACAGTGTACGTCGATGTGACAGTTCATGTATTTGTGAGCTTGAGTGGGATAAAGGATGCTCAAATAGCTAGGAAAATTAATTTTTTTTGGAGAGGTTTTCGCTATAGGGCGTGTGCGCTCGCCAGACAGACAGAGAGAGACATAGAGACAGAAAGCGAGAAATCACCCTCCAGGGGGGATGGCCACGCCGCAATCCCTTCTCCTCCATCCTCCTCTTGGGATCTTGGGCATGCACGCACACACGCCCGGTGTGAGTTTTAAGCCACCGGGTCCGGGACACGAACCACGGTCAACTACGTGGGAGTCCAGTGACATGGTCATTATACCAACTGCTGGTTCCCGGAAAATTAATTTCTGAGTGTGTTTGTGAGGGTGTTTCTGAAGATTAACCTTGTAATCAGCAGACTGAGTAAAGATTCACCCTCATTGATATGGGAAGACATTATCCAATCTGTTGAGAGCCCAAATAGAACAAAAAAGTAGGAAATGGATGGATTCTCCCTTTTTTCTTGTGCAGGGACATAATCTCTTGGCCTCTGACATCAGTGCTCCCAGTTCCAGGGCCTCTGGGCTCTGGGTCATACACCAGGCCCACATGTCCCTGATGCCCACTCCCAACTACTGGTTTGGATTTTGGACTGGACGTGATACTGTTGGCTCCCATTGTTCTTGGACTTCAAACTCCGACCAAATCATACCACCTGCTTTTCTGGGTCCCCAGCTTACATATGGCAAATGACGGGACGTCTCAGCTTTAAAAATCATGTAAGCCAACTCCCTAACCTATGTTATCTATCTATCTACCTACCTACCTATCAATCAATCATCTAGCTACCTATATCCTATTTCTTCAGAGAACTCAGACTAATATACTTGGGAAGAAAGTGAGTTGCTGAATCCCACAGAGGCAGAGTGTATAGACTAAAAACATTAGGAAGTAAGTATTTTCTAGTAGAAAGGCACATAATTTTGAGTGCTCATTAATGATAGGTAGACAATTTAGTCTTCATCTAGAAGGTATGAGAGTCTCCTAGGCAGAAGAATGGCATGACATTACTGGTGTTTTAGGAAAATTATTATCATTTTTTTTTCAGGGGAAGATTATTGCAGTAGGAGGATTGATTAGAGAAGGAATGGCTATGGACAGACTACCCTGCTAAAAGGCTGTAGTATTCCACGCCCTAAGGTATGAAAGTCTGGGCTTCAATCGTGGTAGTCAAAATTGAAAGAGGGTAAACCTGAGAGACATTTAGAAGTGAAAAATGATTGAACACAGTGACAGTCTGACTTTAGCAAATTTCCAAATAGAAAATGTCAAATATTCCTTTTCTCTTTGCCCTCATTACACTTTTCATCTCATTGTTCTTCCCATTAATTCTTTATGTCCTGTCATTTAAGCAACAAGTAAGCATAATTTAAACACTTAAGAAGAAATGTGGCCATCATATTCTGAAAATGAAATACACAGAGAGAAGAAAGTGCTCAATAAATGTTCACGAAGAAAATAAATTTTAAAATCACCAATAGAGAAAGCAAATCTTTCTTTTAGAAATGAGCTTTCAGATCCAGGAGTTCACATTGGAGTTATATGAAGCGTGCAGTCAAGAATGAAAAAATGGAGATGTTCAATTTTGACTTGTGGAATGTCACTAGAGACTCCTTCAGAAATTCAAGAAAAGAACTGACCCAATCAACTGGATAGGTGATATATTGAACTACAAATGAGAAGTACCTTATCTAATTTTTATAAAAGAGGTAAAATACTAGATTGGCAGACTTATATTCATACCAGAGTTCACTGGCTAAAGTCGAGAAATGAAATCGTATCTGTTTAATGACAAAAAAAATAGAAACAAAGTCTTATATAAGTCAATATTTTTATGTGATAATAGTTATATGAAACAAAGTCTTATATAAGTCAATATTTTTTTGTGATAATAGTTTTATTATTATTATTATTATTATGAACAAAAAGTGGATAAGAATAAAGACACTCTTAAGTCATTTTATGGAATTAAATTTAGAAATGACAAAGAAATTAATTAAAAGTACAGATTTGGGGCAGCCAGTGGTATGGTAGTTAAGGTGGTTAGATGCTTCTTGACTAACTATGCAGTTCTAATCTCAGATCTGGCACTTTTAAAAACACCCTGGGCACATATGCATACATGCCCAAAATATTAAGAGAAAAATGGAGAAAAGACTGTGGCATAGCCATCCCTCTGGGAAGGGGGGTTGCTTTCTCATTTTTTCTTCTCTTACTCCTTCTCTGTCTCTCTCCCGCAAGCACACATGCCCTATAGCAGTTTAAAAAAACTTAAGATAAAGGTACAGATCTTCTAATATTTTTTATTCCAGATAATTCTTATAAAATACAGAGGCGACTATGGCAAATTTGTTGTAGAATAACCTTAATAAACAGAATAAGGAGTGAAATCATAAAATCATTGCTTAAATATTAAATATCTGACTTTTATTCAGGACAACTTAATAGCTCAGTATAGTCTGACATTTATACATTTATAAAAGTATTTGTGGATGATTTTTAAAAAAAATCAAAACAGTCAATAATATAACAATTAATTACTTTTATTATATAAATAAGAAAAATGCTACCTCCTCCACAAAAAAAAAAGCCAGCAAAAATTTCATTGTATTGTACATCCTAATCAAACGGTTTAAACTTTGAAATGCAAAATAGCTGTAATGTTTTTCTAGTTTCCTAACTTGTTTGGAAAATTTTAATTATGCTGTTCATACAGATTGTGAAATTAGTCATAGCAAAACAACTCCAAAATATGTATATCACTAGGAACTTATTAATTTTCTTCATGGACATGCTTAGTTGAATATGATTTTGGTGGTGTTGATATAGTCATAAGTCATCTCTCCAAAACCTTTTCAGAGATTTTTAAGCTACAATTAATTTCATTTCATTTTCTTTTAATTGTTCCTGTCTCTTTTAGAGCACTTATATAGCCATTCTGCTATGGCACTTATGAGAAATTCATCCACTGTTTGTTGAATAAGTACATTGCGGGACGAACAATTTGCATAATGGCTATGTCACTGGACTCCTATGTAGTGGACCTTGGTTCGAGTCCTGGATCCGGTGGCTTAAACTCACACTGGGCACATGTGCATGCGTGCCCAAGATCCCGAGAGGAGAATGGAGGAGAAGGGATTGCGGCATGGCCATTCCCCCTGGGCATGACTTCTTACTATCTCTTGCTCTCTGTCTTTCTGGTGAGCACACACACACCCTATAGCAAAAACCTATCCAAAAAAAGAAAAAACAAAAGAAGTACATTGCATTTTGAATCTCCATTCTTTCTTGTCTATTGCCCTGAAGATAGAATGTGCTCTGAAAATGTATCTATCCTCATATTTTTGCAGCCCCTCTGCCAATATTAAATAACATGCCTAAAAGGAGATAAATAATTTCAGGTTGTAACTTACTTTTTACACATATTAAAAACACTTTAAGAACCAAAATAGAGCAGCCCCCGTGGCACAGTGGTTACGTGCCGTGCAGGGGAAGCCAGATCCCAGATGACGGCTATGGTTCAAATCTTTACCCTGGTGGCTTGAAAAACATGCTAGGTACATATGCACCCATGCCCAAGAAACTGATAGGATGGAGAAAAGGGGAAAGGATTGGGGTGGGACCAGGTCCCTCTAGGGGGATGCTTTCTGTCTCTTTTCTGTGTACGTGCACCCTCTGGTATATAACAGCAAAGAGCCAAAATAGATTCAAATTGCCACCAAATAATTTGTTTCATTAAATGAGAATCGTTGATATTAGATTTAAGATAAAAGTATTTTATCTGAAAGAATAGTTATTTAAAAAAAAAATTAACGTATTTTCCCTAACATACGAGAATTTTCATCTCATCTCTTTTGTATCATTATTTTCTTATATGAATACTTGAACTAATAATAATAATGAACTAAAAACACAGAACTTTATTTATTTATTTATTTATTTATTTATTTATTTATTTAGGGAGAGATTTTTGCTATAGGGCATGTGAGTTCTCCAGAGAGACAAAGAGACAGAAAGTGAGAAGTTAGGCCACAGTGGGGATGGCCATGCTGTAATCCCTTCTCCTCCATTCTCCTCTCGGGATCTTGGACACACATGCACATGTGCCCAGCATGAAGTTCAAGCTGCTGGGTCCGGGATTTGAATTGAGGTTGACTATATGGGAGTCCAGCGATGCCACCATTATGCCATGTACTGGTCTTAGATCTATATTTATTTTTTGCCTTTTGTTTTTACTTTGGAGCTCAAGTTGTTTATTTATACTTTAAAATATTTTCTTTAAATATAAATGTATATATAAATCATTTCAAGGTTGAAACTAGATGCATCTTTCAGTGATGGGTAACACAGCCTTCTCATTTTAATATAAGCTACAGGATATTTGGATGGAGGTGGCTGGACTCCCACACAGTCAACTGCAGTTTGTGTCCCAGACCAGTGGCTTTATACTCATGCTGGGTGCATGCATGTGTGTGCTCAAAATCCTGGGAGGAGAATGAACGAGAAGGGACTGAGGAATGGCCATCACCTTGGGGGGGTGATTTCTTGCTTTCTGTCTCTCTGTCTCTTTCTGTCTCTCTGGAGAGCACATGTGCCTTATAGCAAAAATCTCTCTAAAATAAAATAAAATAAAAAATAAAAAGAATACACAGTTGAAACCAGCAGTTGGCATAATGGCTATGTTTCTGGAGTCCCATGTAGTCGACTATGGTTTGAGTCCTGGACCCAGTGGCTTAAACTCTCCAGGTGTATATGTATGTGCATGCATGCCCAAGATCCCAAGAGGAGAATGGAGGAGAAGGGATTGCGGTATGGTCATCTCCCTGGGGGTGATTTCTCGCTTTCTGTCTCTCTGTCTCTGTCTTTCTGGCAGGTACACATGCCCTATAGCAAAAAACCTCTCCGAAAAAATAAAAATAATAAAAAAAAATACACAGTTAATGTCAGAACGTGGGCTTAAGTATTTGGTAGACTCCACTTTTCTTTCCACTAAAAACTCAAACACAGAAGTATTATCCTGAACACATACATCGATCCTTTGCATTTAAACAGAATGTCTTTATTTCTTTTGTCTCCTAAAATACAAACATACCCGGGCCCAGCCACAGCAGCACGCTCTAGTTGATGCTGAGGTGCAGCGGGCTGAGGCTACATGGGAGGCCTGGGTTTGATTCCAGGTCTACCCTCAAAGCAGGGCCTGGTGGGCTGCCTATAGTCCCAGCTATTCAGAAGGCTCAGTGAGGAGAACCACAACACAGGGAAACAAAAGCAATGAAAACAAACTCAAAAACCCAGGCTTGCTCAACACAATAAAACACACACTACAAGTACAATAAAACAATTGTCCTGAATAGGATTTTATTAAGATGATTTTCGTAGCTTAGATAGTTCATCTACTCGTCTACATTTCTCTTTTAAATTCACTAAGTATTCATTTGATCCATAGTTGGCATTGTTTAGAAGTGATGACTGGTTGGGATTTAAGACCTGGTCTTTTCATTCTGGTTTTCTTATCTCTCACTTGAATAAATATATGAAATCTGATGAGGACAAAAAGAAATCTGCTGATGGTGTAATATTTCAAGAGCCCTAGGCATGACCTGCAAAGACATACAATTTTAGATACATACATGTCAGTTACCTTAGTAGGATTTCTTTCCCCAATTTTCAATTAATTGGCAGTAGATTTCTACCAAACTCATCTATTAATACTTAATCAGTTTAGTGTGAAATTTGTTATAAATATTTATAGAACTAAACAGTTTATGATTTATTTATTTATTTATTTATTTATTTATTTATTTTTGTTAGAGAGAGAGAGAGATTTTTGCTATAGGATGCATGTGCTCACTAGAGAGATAGAGAGACAGAAAGTGAGAAATCCCCCTCCGGGGGATGGCCATGCTCCAATCCCTTCTCCTCCATTCTCCTCTCAGTATTTTTTTTTTTTTCTTTTTCTGGAGAGGTTTTTGCTATAGGGCGCGTGTGCTCGCCAGACCAACAGAGAGAGACAGAGAGACAGAAAGCGAGAAATCACCCCCCAGGGGGGATGGCCACGCCTCAATCCCTTCTCCTCCATTCTCCTCTTGGGATCTTGGGCACGCACGCACATACGCCCGGCGTGAGTTTAAGCCACTGGGTCGGGACTCGAACCACAGTCGACTGCATGGGAGTCCAGCGACATAACCATTACGCTAACTGCTGGTCCCTCCTCTCAGTATTTTAAGCATGCAAGCTCAGATGCCCAGAGTGAGTTTTTAGCCACTGGATCTGGTACTTGAACCACAGTGGACTATGTGAGGATCCAACAATGTGCCATCTGCTGCTCTCTATGGTTTTAGATTCATTTTCATTTGTAACATTTACTACAATTATGTATGCTGAAATTGCCTTATTATATGTTATATTTTAAACATTAATTCTCAGAAACTTAAATTATCTACCCAACGTGGCAATATTATCAATACTGTGTGTCTTAATTGAAACTTAAACCCAAGTTTTTTGATCAAAATCATGTGATAACAGCAATACTGCCAACTTCTCTGTTAGAAATAACAACAATTTGAAACTTTCTAAAAATTTTTCTCAAGGAGAAACATTTAAGTTTCTAGATGAATAAGAGGTTACATCTTAATAACCTTCAAAACAAATCACTGCTCCCTTAAAATAAGCCTGCAATTGTCAGACTCCTGTTGGTTAATTTCCTTCACTGGGAAGACTTGATCCCATTTTCATTGCTTTCCTGCTGGCAAAAACCTGCTCATGTCAAATCATATATATTAGAGTGCTTTTGATGTTCTATATAATTCATCTATTTTTTTAATGATAACAGTATGTGCCCATGATAAAACTGAAACCTGAGAAATAGGAAATTGATGTACAAACAATATAAGAAGGCTTTCTCCCCTCGTAATTAGAGTGGCCTAACAATAGAATAGTTTTTCTCTTAAAAGAAGTATTTATTGCTGCACTGGAGCTGTTATGGTCAGACCACAGGTCAGAACAGTAATGAGAAGCCTGCTTCAATAGAGAATGGATCTGCATTTGTTTTTACAAAAGTTTTCTTGTAAATATCTTTGAGGAACTTCGTTAAAAGACTTTCCCCCTCCTTTGATCCTGGTTAACTAGATCCTCTTGGTAATTTTAGCATCTGGAAGTTTGGGAAACACTGCCTTAGTTGGTTACTATAAAACTAAACTGAGGGGCCAGCCAGTGGTGCAGCAGTGAAACAGTGCCCTCTGTGAGACTGTCCCACTTATGAAGGTTCCAGGTTCTTGTCTGGAGACCTCTCTGATCCCTGGAGACCCCTCTGATCCCTGGAGACCTCTCTGATCCCTGGAGACCTCTCTGATCTGAAGACATCAGGCTCACGCATACTTACGATCCAAGACAGGCTTAGATTGGGCAGGCCTGTTTGGGGATCTTATCTCTGTCTCTCTCTGTCTCTACCTTTTGCTGGTGGAAGAAATAAAGTTCAAAAGAAAAAATAAATAAAAAAGCTTTCAGCTCAGAGAAAGTATTTCCTCAGTTCCAGGAATGTGTCCAGTAAGGGTTTTTGTTTATTTTAATGAATATTATTTTTAATTGACCAGACATAATTACATACATTTGGACATACAATGGATGAATGTTTTGACATATGTATATAATGTGGGATGATTAAACTAAGCTAATTAGCAGGACTTTCACCCCACTCACCTATCACTTTGTGTGCGTGTGTGTATGTGTGTGTGTGTGTGTGTGTGTGTGTGTTGAGACATTCAAAATGTATAATATGCTATTATTGACTATAGTCACCAGCTGTGCAGGAGGAAATGGGGAGTTGCTGACCAAGAATATAAAGTGAGGGCTTTAAGCTGGGGTGGAACCCTGAATTCTAGCTTAGGGCTTGAAGCGGTTGAAGAATTACAAACAATATATAATATTAAAATGAAAAAGAAGAAAGAGAAAGGGAGAAAGAAAGGTAGTGAGGAAAGGAGGGAAGATGGATGTTAAGGCAGGATGAAAGGAAAGAAGAAAAGAAGGAAGGGAACAAGAGGAAAGAAGAGTTGGGCAAGAGGGTGTTCAGTACATGAGCAACGTGTGTACTAAGTTGTAGGTAACTAGGGCAGAGTAGGCAGGAAATGATATGATTCTGTTTTTAAAAGAAAAATTTCAGACCAGCTGAAATTTAACAGAGAGCATGTGTGCTCTTCAGGAAGAGACAGAGATAAAGAGAGAGGGAGATAGAGGGAGAGAGAGAGAGAAAGAGAAAGAGAAAGAGAGAGAGAAAGAGAAAGAAAAAGAGAGAAAGAGAGAGAGAGGAGAAAGAGAAAGAGAAATTGAGAAAGCCACCCTCCATAGGGAATGGTCATGCAGCAATCTCTTCTCTTCCATTTCTCCTTCCTTTTTGAGATTTTGGGCATGCATGCACATGTGCCAGGTGTATTTCTCAAACCACTGGTTCTTGGACTCAAGCCGCAGTTGGCCATGTGGCATCCAGACACCTTAACCCATCAGATCACAGGCTGGCCCCCACATTTAACATCTTAATTGACCATAGAACAATTCCAATCAGGCAGCCCCCCAGAATAGGTTCTGAGGGACTCTGGGTTGCCACATGGTTAGATAACATTTATGGATGGGAAAATGAAAGTGACAAACAGAAAGCAGAGGTGATATAAACAGTTGGGCTGGCTGCAGCGTTGTAATGCCTATTTGAACACAGTTTAAGCAGAAGGCTGTCTGTGATTGAAGTTTGGAGGCTGTGATTGGCTGTGAATCCGCTATTTGTTATGGCAACAGACTCCTAATGGTTGTAATTTGTTTAGGTACAGAGGACTTTTCAGACTTACATAGTGTGGTTTAACCAAATTCATTTGAAACCATGAATTTGATCCCAGGCAGGTTTTTGTTTTTGTTTTTGGTTTTGTTTTTTTTTTTTTTTTTTGGAGAGGTTTTTGCTGTAGGGCGCATGGCTCGCCAAATAGACAGAGAGACAGAGTGACAGAAAGTGAGAAATCACCCCCCAGGGGGGATGGCCACACCACAATCCCTTCTCCTCCATTCTTCACTCACGCCGGGCACGCACGCGTGCCCGGCGTGAGTTTCAAGCCACCGGGTCCGGGACACGAACCGCGGTCGACTACGTGGGAGTCCAGCGACATAGCCATTACGCTAACTGCTGG
>NW_006159752.1:1110995-1155206 GCF_000334495.1 Tupaia belangeri chinensis
GGTTTTGTGTAGTGGGGGAAGAATAGGAAGCATCTGCTTTTTTTACAAATCTCCTAAAAACTTCAAGAAATGTTTAAATTTGAATGATAAAACCAAATAGTAGTATTATTAATTAAAGGCACATTGAGATATATATGCATTTCTGTTGGGTCATAACGTTTTTGTTTTTTTAAATTTACAATACAAATGATCAGACTGAAAAAAAACCTCTATTTTTACAGATGCTCAACAGATTTTAGGGTGACCATATGTTCAAAAACCGACATGATTCCCAATCCCAAATCATGAATAGCCTATCTGAGCAGCTCTTACAGAGACAGTTATAGGAAATAATCAACAAGACACCTGTCCTTTATATACAGAATAAAACAAAAACAACATTTCCATAAAGACAAAAAGTTGAAGTTGTCTTACTCAACTTTACTGTTTCTGAACAACATAGCATAATTGAATTTGTTTACTGTTGCTGCTAAAAACTTTATAGTCAACTTCTCTCCTGAGATGGCTCCATTTCAAGGAGATCGGTTATCCGTATACATATATTCTCCACATAATGCAATTTTCTGTGCATAAATATGAAAATGTTATCATGATTTACTTTTCAAGATACAGTTATGGGTAATTACAAAACTTTTCAGGCTTTCCATGAGAAGTTTATAGCTTAATATAATTTTATTATTATGTATCTATGTAGTTATTGAGCAGTCTAAAAATGAGGCTCTTTGTTTAGAATATTTAACATATGGTGCTCAGAGGCAAATAACAAAATTGATTCCCCAGAAAATAATATCTTAGGAAATGTTTCATCATTTATTACAACAGTTCTTCATAGGAAAAATTTTCTCTTGGTTTACAGTATTCATAGTCTACACATCTGATTGCTCAGGGAAAGAAGACGGTAGTATTAGTGGAAGCGAGCATCTGGAATCTTGCTCAGAATCGCTCCTCAGGCAACCCTAGAGGAGTCACAAGGAACGTCCTATTTTGCGTACCCCAACTTCATCCTTATGGTGGTAGAACAGAGAATTGCTAAGGATTCCCCTTGATCAGACCTGAGCTTTCACTAAATTTTTAAGTTATCCTGTGAACCTTTTTGGAGGAAATGCCAGACAACATTTGGCATGGTTTCTCTCATTTATTTATGTACTGAAACTAAAATCAAGGAGTGGCTCTTTTGTTCCATGCTGTGTGCGACGCACTGGGAATAGAATAGATGATTATGACATGATTATTGACCTCCAGGAGTTTGCAATATCCTGCAGAAAAACACACTGGGAAAATAAAATAAAATAAAATAAAAATAAATGGAAGTATGTACTTTTTCCACACTAGAAATACAATGACGTATTATTTACATTAATACTGAAAATTACAATAGATTCAAAACCTTTTTCTCACCCCCATATGATACCCTCTGCAGCCAGCTCCTGAACTCCCAGGACATGTTTACAGTAGAGCTGGGCACCTACAAACGTCCTCCCCAGGCTTGGCTTCCTTTATGTAGGCAAAGTTAGTACAAACCTCAAAGGTTGGGGGATGGTTTGTGCCAGGCTCAGTTTATTCTATCAATAGCAAGAGCTTTTTGCTGCCGGGATATGAAAACCTCCCAGGGTGCTGCTTCTCTGATTCACAGACACACATGGTCCCTGAGCACACCCCCCTGGATGGTCAGAATGGGCGCAAACACGTCCAAGGTTGTGCCCAGACAGCAGTTCCATCTGCCGGGTGGGAGTGGGTGTCTCCCTGGCCAGATTCATTCAGCCAAGCCTGTGCAGTGAGCGATGCTCTGTGGGCCTTCTTTAATTGAATAACCACATACAGATAAAGTAAGATTACTTTCTCTAATACACAATAAAGGAAGGCAATAGGAAAAACTATGGAATAGCTGAATTTGCCTTCAGTCTTCATCTGCCATTGCCCTTGGTCCAAAGCCGTCTCTGTTCTGACATCACCCTTCCAAAGGGTAGTCACACCATTTCTTTTCTTTTACAGAGAACCTTACATCTTATGAATCTAATTCCTATGTTATTTTATTGAGTAAGTAACTAACACATTGGTGTAAATTAATTTAAGACTTTGTATTAAGTATAGAAAAAAAATATATGTATATGTATATTACATCACAATGATTCATTTTTTTCCTCCTCCTGTAGGGTGCACGCATTCACCAGACAGCAACAGAGAGGTAAAATGAGAAGTAGATTCCCAGGAAGCATGACCACACTGCGATTCCTTCTCCATTCTCCTCGTGATTTGGGGCATGCATGTACACATGCCCAGTGTGATTTTCAGGCTGCCTGGTCTGGGACTCTAATCATAGTTTTCCATGTGGGGGCCCAACACCTTAACCAAGACACCACCCGCTGGCCCTGAATATGATTTTGCTGTAAAATGATAAATATGATTGTTATGACGGTAATGATAGCTCGTTTTTTCAAGCATTTACTATGAACAGGTGTAGTCATAACTAAGTTACTAGTTATGGGAAAAGTAAGGCAAAGTGATGGTAAACAATGAAACCAGGAGTATAAGCCAATCACTAATGCCAGAGCATGCGTGGCTGGTCTTAGCTACACCACCCTCTTAGGTAAATTTTCAGGAATCCGGTATTTGTGTGAGGGCAATTATATAGTGCAGACGGGTGACCACATTCTAAGACACACTGTGTGGGTGATGACTTAACACTAAAATTAATTCTATGCATGGCATTCAGATCTATAATGGATTAAGTGAATAGGGCTGAGTTATTGAGGGACTCATTATAATCTACCAAAACCCTATAAGAGATAACCAGCATGATATTCTAAAGGTACTTAAAGGTGAATTCATTAATAAAAGCATGCGGTCATGAAGGTCAATTCAGTTAACAAAAAGGGGCATAAAATTCAAATCCTCTATTTGAAAAAAATCACATTGTAAGGTTTTCCTCTTACAAAGTAAAATAGTTATTAGTAAAATCCACTCAGTTAGAAGGTGCTTTCTTATTGTCCTTGTAGCTTCTTCTAATATAACTACTTCCCTGGTAAGAGTTATAAGAAGAACAAGCCTTTCAGACATAGGCAACTGGAAATTAACTCATTGGATTCTAGGTCTCTGAGTGCTTCTCCACCTGTTGATTGTGCCTAATTATATTTCTTTGGGGACTAATGTGTGGCAATACCCCATCATCTTCCTACACTGGTAACACAAGGACTCTAGTATTTGATGAAGAAATGATGGCATGTCAGGGTACACAGTAGTCCATTCTCTGGAGAAAAAGGTCAGAAGAAAAAGACAAGAGAAAAAAGAAACATAAAACCTGCAAATCAAGACTAAATCCTAGGCTGACTCAATGACTTAGTGGTTAAAGGAACAGAATCTCACATGGCTGACAATGATTTGAATCCCTGCTGGTAGCTTAAAAACTCACATAATGCATGGAGGCTCAAAGTCTGGGAGAAGGAATTGCAAGTGAACATGACTCACTGGAAGTGCTTTCTCCCTCTCCAGTTCTTTTTCTCTCTTTGGGTAGCAAAAAGAGACATCCTCTGGCAAAAAAAAAGGGGTGGGGCTAAATCCCTTTAGTTTCTTTGGTCTATATCACTGCTAGTCAATACTAAGCAATTAGTAAAAAGAAAGTAAATTAAGCTTAGAATTGCCGAAGAGATAGAAAATAGTAGGAAGAAAATGAAGATATCGTCCTCTAATTAGACAAACAAAAACCACATGACCATTTTCTCTTCATTAGTTGTCCTCCTCATTAAGACATGTATGTTCAGGAATGCACTCAGTCAGGAAAACACTTGTACATTATGTTCAGGAATGCACTCAGTCAGGAAAACACCTGTACATTCTTGTTTATCGCAGCATCATTCACAATTGCTAAGACACAGAACCAACCCAAATGTCCAAGAACGGATGAACAAGTTGAACAGGTGTGGCATATATACATTACAGAATACCACTCAGCCATAAAAAAACAATGATATCCTAGCATTTGATAGAAAATGGACAAATAAGGAAGATTTAATGTTAAGTGAAAGCAAGTCAGACTATGAAACAGAGGCATTGTATGTCCCCACTCAATACATACCAAATGTCAGTATTCTATGGCAGAAACTGAAAGACTGGACAAGGTAAAGGATGAAGAGCAACTGTGGATACCAGAGACAGTGTGGGAGAAGGGTGAGAAATGGGGGAGTGTGAGAAGGAAGGAATCAAGGAGGAAAAACTAGAACAAAATATTTAAGGGACACAAAAAATGGAAAATGATCTGTTGATAATATGTATGATAATATTTTTGATTGAACCAATATACGGTATACTCAGGATGGGAAAATTTTCATTTGATATGCTGTAACGATACACAGTGAATGAATGTAAAGAATAATAATAATAAATAAAATAAATTTTTAAAAGATGTATGTGTCCATTTACTTTCTTTGATTTTGAAGCATCTGGTAAGGATTTTGAACTAGAATTATCTTCAATTAATTATTTTGTCCATAACACTTTTTTTCTCTTTTTTTGGAGAGGTTTTTGCTATAGTACGTGTGCAATTGCCAGACAGACAGAGAGAGACAGAGAGACAGAAAGTGAGAAATCACCCCCAGGGGAGATGGTCACACCGCAATCCCTTCTCCTCCATTCTCCTCTCGGGATCCTGGGCATGCACACACATGTGCCCGGCGTGAGTTTAAGCCACTGGGTCCGGGACTCAAACCATGATCGACTACTTGGGAGTCCAGTGACATAGCTATTATGCTAACTGCTGGTCCCTCCCATAACACTTTTTAACCAAAGGCGAGTTCCAAATTGGCTCTAGGAAATGATTGTTTATACCTTGTTGTTTTTTGGCTAGAAGGTTAATATTCTCACCAGAGAGACAGGGAGAGAGAGTGAGAGAAGAAAGCGCCCCTCATGGGAAATATCCACACTAAACTCTTCTGCACTTCTTCCTCCTGTCTGGATTTTGTTCATGTATTCACATGCACCTGGCATGTTTCTAAAGCCACCAGGTATGAATAACTATATTACCAATTTTCCCACTGGATCTAAAGAGATGTTTTCTCTCCACCCCACCTTGGGCTGGGTTAAGCATGGATTTTCTGGTTTACCCTACGCTTTTACAGAGCTAACAGAGACAAATGGCTGATACAGCTATAAGGTTGAAAAGCTACTTGGCAAAATATAATTAAAATCTATCAGTCCAGTGATAATTGCACCTGAAAAATAGTGTTGGGAGAGAGAGAGCGTAACAACATGTGAGGGAAAAAGAGTGAGAGGATATCAGACTTGTGGGGCACCCAGATCAGAAACTTGCCATGACTTCCTGTCCTACCCAAGAATCTGAGTGAGGGCGTAAGCTTGCAATTAGTTTCCTGGCGCATTGATGGAGCCCCCTTGTGGGGTCATGCACAAGGTTATGGAAGCCTCGTGTTTTCAAGATATTTAAAAAAAAAAATCATACTCCAATAATATTTTTTTGAGAGATTTTCACTGTAGGGCGCGTGCGCTCGCCAGACAGACAGAGAGAGACATAGAGACAGAAAGCGAGAAATCACCCTTTTTTTTGGAGAGATTTTCACTGTAGGGCGCGTGCGCTCGCCAGACAGACAGAGAGAGACATAGAGACAGAAAGCGAGAAATCACCCCCCAGGGGGGATGGTCACGCCGCAATCCCTTCTCCTCCATTCTCCTCTCGGGATCTTGGGCACGCACGCACACGCGCCCGGCGTGAGTTTTAAGCCACCAGGTCCGGGACACGAACCACGGTTGACTACGTGGGAGTCCAGCGACATAGCCATTACATTAACTGCTGGTTCCCTCCAATAATATTTTGTAATTAATATATGCCATATTTATATGACTATTTTCTGAAATCACTTTCTTTTGCAAGAATCTCCTGTCATAGCAGCAAAGAGGCTGGGGGATCTTCTTACCAAGCACTTTTCTTCATCCAAATTTTAATCAATCAACTCTGTTTCCAGAATTAAAAAAGGGAGCTCTTTTGTTATACTTGTTAAAACCACAGTAGACTCTTCTCTGATCACAAGTGAAATGATGCAACTATAATATTAAAAGTTTTCCATATAAAGGTCACAGCTACATGATGCTGTGAGTGGATAGGTTTCAAAGGGACAAAGAGCAACTTTTTGTCATCCCTTTTCTTGATTTGTATTATACAAGATTAAGTCGATGGAAAATGAACGGTCTCTCAGTAGTAGAAATTAAAAGTCTATTGGGACCAGCAGTTGGCATAATGGCTATGTCACTGGACTCCCATGCAGTTGATCGTGGTTCAAGTCCTGGACCCCTGTGGCTTAAACTCACACCGGGCACGAGTGCGTGCATGCCCAAGATCCCGAGAGGAGAATGGAGGAGAAGGGATTGCGGCTGTTTCTAATTATACCTGTCCACCAATCTCTCTGCTTTGGTTGGTCACGATATTTGGCTATGTCAGTTCCATGCCACTGGACTTTCCAGCCATCACAAATAAACCTATTTTTTCTTTTGTTGTTGTTATAAATCATCTTGCCTCAGGTGTTTCTGTTGGCAAAGCAATAGAGGACTAAAACAGACAAGAAGGTGTTTTTATGGAGGCCTGAGTTCTGCTTGGACTAAGAAGGAAGACAGAGTATAAAGTAGTTACTATGTTCTTGCTGAGCAAATGAAAGAAAAACCATGCTATAGAGAAGAGAAAAAGAATCCCATAAAAATGCTTCTCAGTATCAGACCAACCAGATGGTTATGTTTTCCCACTGAGAAGTTGAAATATCAGAGGTCAGAATTCTGCTGAGATACAGGAGAATGGTTGAGGTCTGGCTTATTGGGGTTGCAAAAATTCTTCTGCTCAGGAACTTTTAACTTATGAATGTTTATGGATAATAAGAGGCACTCACCAGAGCATAAGCTTGTCAACTCTGCCTACCGTCAACAGATGCGTTCAGGATCACACTGTGGTTTTGATGTCAGTTATTTTGCTGTCTCAACCAGTGGCTTTCAAATTTTTGACCTCAATCTGCAGAAGATCCATTTTACATTCTGACCTGTAAATATAGACATATACAATCGAAGTGAAAGACTCACAGGACAATACTACTTTGCAAAATACCTTTGCATTTTCTCTGTTATTCTATTCTATTTTAATCCTGGTCACAAATCATTAATGTTTGCTCATGGCCAACTTACGGTTTGTGTGTGATCTGCAGTGTGGACATTGGTTTAAGGCAATTTTTTCCCTGTGTAATTAAAGCAGGCTGTGTTTATAATCTTACTTCTCAGAAACAAAACATGAATGTGACAGTATTTTCTGATGCTTTGAATGAAGTAAGAAGCATGTAAAGCAATGATACTTTTCAGATATATCTTAACATGAAGATGTACCACAGATCTCACTTATGTGAGTTACTTAGACTCATAGACATTTCAATTACCTGATGAATAATCTAGATTTAGGTTGATAGGGCCAGTCTAGATAGACAAGTTCTATTGTACTTTATTATTATGGTCTGTATGCATCCTTCATCAACATATTAATAAATAAAACTTCTAATATGATTTTACTTATTCACAAAAGTCATCATTTTAATTTAAAAGGAAGTGATGTTCGCAAGTAAACAAATTCAGTTCTTCAAACATAGACGTAATCAGAGACTTTTTTTCAAGTATTAATTCTGGAAGTCATTATGACTTTTAATCTACAAAACCTATTTTGTGGAATATTTAAGCCCGAGACATAAATAAACACTTCCTGAGAACTTTTAATGATCTATTTCAGATTTTCTGTTGAGAAGTATTATTTCTATATGAAAAACACCTGAGGAAGAAATCAAAACAGTTACCTGAATAATTCAAAAAAATATACTCAGTCAATAATTTTAACTGAAGAAAATGTTGTAATTTAGGTTAAGTTTTTCGTAAGTTTGTTTTTCCTCTCACTGGATATAAACAGACTTAATAAGTTGCTGCAATTTGATTTATGCTGAAATAACATTCTGGGTCAAAACGAAGCTTAGTCCAAATTCCAGAGAGTGGGAAAATCCCCTAAGTGTAACCAGATTTAAAATCTAATCTCACACACAGAATAACCATTACGGTTGGAGAAAAATAAAAATTATAGATGAATGAAGATAGAGACAGGACCATTTACTAGAGAATTCAAGGGTATCTATAATTTCTTTTTTTTAACATGATTAAAAATTCATCCAAATATTCATATTATAAATAAAATGTTAGTTAAATTATTTCAGTTACCAACAGCTCAGCATGATTTATGTGAATTAGAGTTCATAGAAGGGGAAGAAATACCTCACTAAAAAAAATAGCCAATTTAAGTAAATCAGAGAATTAAAAGGAAAAGCAAGAACCAGTGATGATAAGATTAGAATAGAAAGAAAGGAAAATCAGAGAAGTTCTAACATGAAAATATAGCTAAAAAGTAAGACTTGAGGTGAGATCACTTCAGAGGCATTATAGTTCACTTTTACATTCAGAGAAAGATTATGCTAAGCAATTTGTATGTTATTATTCAGAGCACTTTGAGATTTCTTCCCAAATGTGTGAGATCAGCTGATAAAAGTCTCATCACTGAGATATTTATGATTTTGGTAGATTTCTGAAGTCACTGGTTGTCTCCACTTTCTCTGCACTTAAAACAATGTGCAGCCAGGACCAACAGTTGGTGGAATGGCTATGTTGCTGGACTTCCATGTAGTTGACTGCAGCTCGAGTCCCTGACCTGGTGGCTTAAACTCACATGGGGCACGTGTGCTTGTGTGCCCAAGATCCCAAGAGGAGAATGGAGGAGAAGGGATTGTGGTGTGGCCATCCACCCTGGGGGGTGATTTCTCACCTTCTGTCTCTTTGTCTGTCTCCGTCTTTCTGGTGAGCACATGTGCCCTATACAAAAACCTCTCAAAAAAAAAAAAGAAAAAAGAATAACCAATGATATGTAACTTTAAAAACGAAACACTAGATAAGAATCTGTGTCTACAAAACTGTCTTTGCCTGAATCACATTCCTCTGGCTAAAATTTGGGGTGTGTGTGTGTGTGTGTATTTCATGGCATATTAAAGTTTATGAAATAGAAGAAGACTAAAGGTAAATACAAAGTTAAGGAGAAATTGGTATCCTGACCTTTTCAGAGAACTTGGCCAAAATTCAAAATTTCATGAAGTATGTATTGTCTTAGGAAGAAAGGGAACAAAACTTCACCTTACGTGCATTTTTAAAAAGTGAATTGATTGTATGCATTATGAAGAGACTATAACATTCATATATGGCTTCAGATTTCTAAAGTTGAATATGACAATGAAGTTAAAATTGAGGAACATTGTTTCCTGGCATTTTAGAATTTTAAAGTCTCTGAATATAGAAAACTGAGCAGGAATTTTAAAAATATTTGAATGCTATTATTACTGTCTTCTGCTGAATTTCCTTTGATAGTTATCAAATTTGTCAGATGGTCACAGATGCAGGAATGAGAAGGGAGCATAAAAAGTCCATTGACAAGCTTGGTGTGCATTCTGTCTCTTTTTCTCAGAAATGAATAAAGGCTACAATAAACATCTTGCCTTTTTTCTGTAAGAGTCAGAATCGACTGTCATCTTTTCTGTTATGAATAGAAAATGTATGTCATAAAATATGAGACAGAAACTATAGAAACATAGACAATCTACATTATAAAATGGAAAATAGAAAATTCCCTACTTCATCTGTGATATTTTCATCTAACGACACTTTAAAAGGTATAATTAAGTCATTGAGTTTAAAGTTTTGACATTTTGTCCATTTAATATCATTGCAATATGAACCTTAGATGCATTTTCTGTCCATTGAAGTGCATGGTAATAAAAAATAAAGGTAAACTATTTTTGCTAACATTTTAAAAATGAAGAGGAACACCTGATTGTATTATTCATACCAGATTTGGGGTTTTTAAAAGAATTATTTATTTAATTTATATATTATTATTATTTTAACTTGCTGTAGGGCAGATGTGCTAGCAGTAGCGCAGATGTGCTAGAGAGAGAGAGAGAGAGAGAGAGAGAGAGAGGAAAAGTGAGAAAGCAAGTCACCTGGTCAGTCAGGTGGAGAGTCTAGCACCTTAACCACCATGCCACCTGCTGGCTCCAGATTCTAATTTTATACCCCAAAATAATGCCTCATAGGCAATATATGTAATATTAATACAATAAAACATTTTCCATGTAAAATTAATCATAGAGAAGGTAAAAATATTTCACTGTTCACACACATTCTATACCTATGCCCTCCAGTTTTACCAATTTAGTTTCCCAATAGGAATTAAAAAAAAATAAAACAGCTTATTAGATTTCAGTTGATATACAGTTCAGAAAGATGTTGATATGGGCATAGTTGGCATTTTTATAATATTGAATCTTCTTCCTTAACAATATGTGCCTAGTTTTTCATCTCTGCAGGTCTTTTTGATGTTTGTCAGTACAGTATTATCATTTCTTCATCTAAATTCTAAGACCCTAAAGTCATTGCATTATGTCCTCTAGAAACTTTGGCACTGATGACCTTGATGAAACTTATGAACTCTAGAAAAGAGATCATTGTTATCTAGAGTTGTGGCTGGTCTGAGTTTACCCTGCTAGCAAAACAACAGACTAGCCAGTTTCAGTTTCATGGATGCTGTCAGACAGCAGGAGCTCCCTGGTCAGATACAGAGAATGGTTACTGCTCACAGCAATAGCCAGGCTCAACACATAGCTCTAATTCCTGGAAGCCCAGTTTCCACAGGTGCTTGCAGAGAGCCAGGTGACACCTGGATGTGCAGTGGGTTGTGTTACAGCAATCAACTGAGCTCGTGGCACCCCAGTCCCTTACCACACTCAGCCTTCCTGCTCTTCATTTATGATGGAGGCTCTCTCTACCTTTCAGGACAGTAATTGAGCCTCCTTTTGCTCTAGAAGGAGCTATTACCTGCATCTTCCAAGGCTCTTTACTATACTAACATCCTTGAAAAGGATTTCCAGAACAAAATGAAACTCAAATCTCAGATATTCAGAAATATGAGTTTAAGTACAATTTTTTAAATGAATACTACATAACCATGACATATTAAAAATTTTAGTTTGCATTTTGCATGTGTGAGATATACATTGATCTTTGTGTATAAATGGATTGTTTTCTAAATATAAATCAATGATTGTCTTTGGATGCCATTCAACCCTAGTACCCAGTGTAACACTTGACACATAGTAGGCCCTCAGCTACAGTCTGTTGAATAAAGACATGAACCAGACAATTATTTATGTTTTCTTTTCATGGTCTCTGCTTTTGTTATCTTTAAAATAAATTTTTCCTTGGAGTTATCTGTAAATTGGGAATAAACATATTTTGGGGATGCCCAAGATCTGCGGTGTATGTCATGACTTTATTATAAACACATGAACAAAGAAAAAACCAAAATGAAAGGTGTGCAGCCATCACAGCTGTCATGGGGTAGCACAGCCTATCATTGTAACACCATAGCTCACGGACTGTCACTACTGAGTAAGGCGATCTTTCCCAAACTTCAGATTTCATCATCTCATTCCTTTATTGAAACTTAGAAGATTTCTTTCTCTCTCTCTCTTTTAAAGTTTTAATTTGCTAGAGGGCGCATGCATTCACCTGAGAGAGAGAGAGAGAGACAGAAAGAAAGAAAAAGAGAGAAAACACTCCCCGAGGGGAATGGTCATGCCAGTCCTTTCTCTCTTTCACCTTTTGAGATTTTGTGTACACCTGCATGAGTTTCAAACCATGAGTCACTTAAAATATATGATCAGCCATGTAGAATTTGGCTGTTAACCACCATGCCACTGGCTGGCCTGAAGATTTCTAACTCTAAGACAACTGTTAAACTTTGGAACATGAGATTCATGATCTCACCCCTGATACCATCTTGACAGTCTATGATATAATTTTCCTGAACTATTTTTATTCCTTGAATGTGACATGTGTGTTCTTTCTCTTCTTCTTTCCAATGTCTTATTTCTCTTGTTTTTCTCCTATATGTAAGGTTCTATATCTTTAAGTCATCTATCTCTCCAAAAATATTGCATGTTAATACTTCTAGGAAATCTTTCTTGAATCCTCACCAAAATGTGTAAAGGTCCTTCCTATGACTTGCATATAAATCTATTTTCTAACTACAGAATTTATACTATCATAATAGATCTGTTTGCTTACATCTACCCAGACATGTGAATCACTTTTATCTCCAGCATTTAACCAATGTTTAGGGTATCACAAGTGGTCAATATTCATGGAAGGAATAAAGAAACTCATGAGTGCTTGATAAGAGCAGTGATATTAACATTCAGAGCCCTTGGGTGCTCTTCATTGTGACTCATCTCATTTCAGTAACCTTTACTTGAAGTGGGCAGTGGGTTCACAGGAACTTTTTTTCTCTATCAAGAGTTAGATACGTTAAGAGCAGCTATCATTTATTACTTTTTTTTTGGACATCTTCTAAATGCAAAATTTCATAAAGGCTGTAAATCAAGTAAGAGAGCTTCCTTCCCAAGAGTGATTTGAAAGGTAAGAAGGCAGACTTGTACAAGAATAAGACAAGAAAAATGGGTGAGACGTGAAGGAAGGGTAGAGAAATACATTGAACGTTTTATTTGCATTGTGATATCAAAGAAATCTGTCTCAGACAATGAGAATGAGAAGTAGATTTCTTTAAAACTAGGTCAAGGACAATAAAATGAAAATTTAAAAAAATGACATAGAACTTAGATATATGATTTGAGTGTAAGACATGTATAAATTTGTCCTTTAATTTTACTTTTTTTGAATTCCATTTTATGAATTTTTATTTACATTTAATTGCATAACTTTATGGTGTACAATATGGTTTTCAAAGCATGTATGCAGTATGTGGTAATCAAACCAAGGATATTATCATGTACATCATTTCTAACAAAGAACCTTACCTTTCTGTGTCAAAAAAAATTTTTTTAGGGAGTTTTTTGCTGTAGGGTGTGTCCTCTTTCCAGAGAGACAGAGAGAGGCAGAGTGACAGAAAGGGAGAAATCACCCCCCAAGGGGGGATGGCCATGCTGCAATCCCTTCTCCTCCATTCTCCTCTTGGGATTTTGTGCATGTGTGCCCACTTTGAGTTTTAAACTGCTGACTCCCAAACTCAAACCACAGTGGACTATGTGGGAGTCCAGCAATGTAACCATTATGCTGTCTACAGGTCCCCTGAAGATAGTATTATATCAAGAAAACTAAAAATGGATAAACAGAAGCGAGAGAATAAAAAACAACAAAAAAATGGCTAACAAAATGATGGGGATAAGTCTGAAAATATCACTAATAACATTGAATGTTATGGATTAAATTCTTCTATTAAAAGACAAAGACTGGGGACCAGCAGATGGTGTAACAGTTGCGTCACTGGATTCTGATGTAGTTGACCACAATTTGAATCCTGGATCCAGTGGCTTAAAACTTATGTTGGGTACCTGTGTGTGCAGGCCCAAGGTCCTGAGAGGAGACTGGAGGAGAAGGGATTGTGGCATGGCCATCCCCTTGGGGATTGGTTTCTCACTTTCTGTCTCTCTGGCCAGTGCACATACCCCATAGCTAAGGTCTCTCTAAAAGAAAGACTCAGACTAGCTAAATGTATTAAAACAAACAAGCAAACAAAAAAACAGAAGTCATCTCTATGCTGCTTACAAGAAACACACTTCACTGATAAGACATGCCTAGACTAAAAGTAAAGGGCTGGAAAAAGATATTCCATGCAAATGGAAACCAAAAAAAGGCTTCAGTTGCAATACTGTTATCAGACAAAATAGACTTTAAGATGAGAGATGTAAGAAAAGATAAAGACATTATACAGGACTAAAAGGACTTACCAAGAAGATATAGCATTTGTAAATATCTATGCACCCAACACTGGAGCATCCAAATATGTAAGAGAAAGATCTAAAAAGAGAGATAAAATGCAACACAATAATTATTAGGGATCTCAACAACCAGCTTGTCTCTTCTGGACAAATCATCTAGACCGAAAATAAAAAAAGAGATACAAGATCTAAATGATGTCATAAATGAAATGGACTTGACAGACACCTGTAGAATATTTCACCCAATAACCACAAAATATAGGTTTTCTCACCCTCACATGGAACATTTTCAAAGACGGACTACATGATAGGGCACAAATCAAGCCTTTACAAATTCAAGTGCATAGAAACTAATGGGTTGTGGAAAAGTCATGATGATTTTTTTGTATAGAAAAATAGCTCATGACTTTTCTGATGATCCAATATATTTAGCACCTTTTTGATAGCAATGCTATCAATCTTGAAATCAATTACAAAAGGAGCCCTCAAAAATACACAAACACTTGGAAGCTAAACAACCTTACTCCTGAATGACTTTGCAACTACTGAAGAAATTAAGACTCAAGTAAAAAGTTTCATAAAAACCAGTGATAACGAACTAACAAGTTTTTATAACCTCTGGGACACAGCAAAAGCAGTCCTAAGAAGAAAGTTCATAGCAGTTAATGTCCACAAGAACAAAACAGAAAGGTGGCAAGTAAACAACCTAACAACACAACTCAGGAACTGGAAAAACAAAAACAAAAACAAAAACAAAATACTAGGAGAAAAGTAATAATAAAGATTCAAGTAGAAATAAATGAAAAAGAGAATGAAAGGACTATATAGAAAATAAAAGAAACCAAAAGCAGTTTCTTTGAGAAGATAAAGAAAATTGACATACTGCTTGATTCATCAAGAAGAACAGAGGGAGAAACCAGACAAATCAAATTAGCAAAGAAAAAAGCAATACTACAACTGACATAAAGAAATACATGACATCATCAGACAATACTATTAGCAGTTACATGCCAACAAACAAGAAAACTGAGATGAGATGGACAAATTTCTGGACATGTTCATCAAGACTGAACCAAGAAGAAATAGAAAACCTGATAGAAGGTCCTGATGGCTTCACTTCTGAATTCTACAAAACATTGAAAGAAGACCTAACTCCAATTCTTTTCAAATGATTTCTGAAGATCCAAAATACTGGAACCCTTCCAAATTCATTCTAAGAAGCCTGAATCATCCTGATTCCAAAACCAGACAAGAAATCAAACAAACAAAAAACTATGGGCCAATATCCCAAATCATATCCAACAACACATGAAAAAGATTATACACCATGACCAAGTAGGCTTTGTGGGAGGGATACAAGGATGATTCAACATATGCAAAATAATAAATTTAATATATCATGTTAACAGAAGGAAAGGTAAAAACCATATGATAATACCAATTGATGCTGAAAAAAAGCATTCGACAAAATACAGCATTTGTTTTTCCCTTCATGATCAAGACTCTCAGCACAACTGGAATAGAAGAGACATTTCTAGGGAACCAGCAGTTAGCGTAATGGCTATGTCGCTGGACTCCCATGTAGTCGATCACGGTTTGCATCCCAGACCTGGCGGTTAAAACTCACGCCGGGCGCGTGTGCGTGCATGCCCAAGATCCCAAGAGGAGAGTGGAAGAGAAGGGATTGTGGCATGACCATCCCCCTGGGGGGTGATTTTCTGTCTCTATGTCTCTCTCTGTCTGTCTGGCGAGTGCACGCGCCCTATAGCGGAAACCTCTCCAAAAAAAAGTAAAAAAAAAAAAAGAAGGGACATTTCTAAACACAGTAAAAGCCATCTATGACAAACTCATAGGTAACACCAAACTGAATGGAAAAAGTTCAAAGCTTTTCAACTAAAAACTGGAACAAGACAGGGCTGCCCACTTTTTTCACTCCTTTTAAACATAGTACTAAAAGTTCTATCTAATACGATCAGAAAAGAGAGTAAAATAAAAGGCATTCAAATAGGAAAAGAAGTGAAATTATCTCTATTTGAAGATGATATGATTCTACACAAAGAAAATCCAAAAGAATCGACACACACACACACACACACACATTCCTGGGAATGATAAACAAATACAGCAAAGTGACAGGACACAAAATCAACATATAAAAACCCACAAGATTTTTATAAATCAACAATGAACAAACCGAGATAGGATTGAAGAAAGCAATCTCATTTATAATAGCCACAAAAACAATAAGGTATCAGGGAATAAACTTAACACAAAAAGTGAAAGATTTGTACAAGGAAAACTATGAAGTAGTTGAAAAATAAATTAAAAAGTACACAAAAAAGGGAAAACAAAACAAAACAAAAACAAGTTCCTGGGTTGAAAGAATTAATATAATTGGGATCCCAGTTCTTCACAAATTAATCTACAAGTTTAATGCAATTCAGATCAAACTATCAGAACTATTCCTTGCAGAAATAGAAAAAAAAATCATAAAAATTGTCTAGAATCATAAAAGGCCCTGTATCATTAAAGCAATACTGTGCAAATGAAATAGAGTAGGAAGAATCTCATTTCTGACCTCAAAACATATTACAAAGTTGTGATAATTAAAACATTAAGTTGCTGGCATGAAAACAGGCATATAGACCAGTGGAAAAGAATGGAGAACCCCTAAATAATCTCCAAAACATACAACCAACTAATCCTTGACAAAAATCACAAGACAATTCAGTGGGGAAAAAGAAAAAGTCTTCAGCAAAAAGTGCTGGGAAAATTGGATATACACATGCTGAAGAATGGAACTGGACCCTTACCTCTCACCACTAACAACAAGCAACTCAGAATGGATTACAAATCTAAGCATTAAACATCAAACTATAAGATTACTGGTGCAAAACACAGGGAAAACTTGGAGACCATGGAGTAGACAAACACTTCTTGAAGAAGACCCCCCCAAAGCACAGGCAATAGTCTCAAATATAGACAGTGGGACTGCATTAGGCTAAAAAGCATCTTCACAGCATAAGAAACAATTATTAGAGTGATGAGACAACCCTCAGAGTGGAAGAATATATTTGCAAACTATATCTCAGATACAGGACTCATAACCGGAATACACAGAGTGCTCAACCAGCTTACATGCAAAAAAATAATCAATCCAATTAAAAGATGGGAAAATGAGCTAACAAACAAGTCTCCAAGGAAGACATATGAATGTCCGAAAAGCATATGAAAAGCATATGCTGAAACCAGCAGTTAGCGTAATGGCTAAGTCGCTGGACTCCCATGTAGTTGACCGCAGTTCGCGTCCTGGACCCGGTGGCTTAAAACTCACGCCGGGCATGTGTGTGTGCGTGCCCAAGATCCCAAGAGGAGAATGAAGGAGAAAGGATTGTGGCGTGGCTATACCCCCCCCCCCCTTGGGGGTGATTTCTCACTTTCTGTCTGTCTGGCGCGGTTTCCTATAGCGGAAACCTCTCCCAAAAATAGAAAGAAAATAAAAAAGCATATGCTCAACATCTTTTATCATAAGAGAAATGCAAGGGGACCAGCAGTTGGCATAATGGCTATGTCACTGGATACCCATGTAATCGACTGTGGTTTGAGTCCTGGACCTAGTGGCTTAAACTCACACTGGGCGTGTGTGTGGGTGTGTGCCCAAGATCCCGAGAGATTGGAGGAGAAGGGATTGTGGTGTGGCCACCCCGCCGGGAGAAGATTTCCCTCTTTCTGTCTGTCCTTCTCTGTCCTTCTGATGAGTGAACACACCCTATAGCAAAAAAATCTCTCCAAAAAAAAAGAGAAGTGATACAAGTCAAAACCCACAATGAGATGTCACTTAACCCCAGTTAGAATGGCTAAAATTTAAAAAAATAAAGAATGACAAGTGCTGGTGAGGCTGCAAATTCAATATATTGAATTTCTCTTATTTTATTTATAAAAGGGAACTCTCCCATACTATTGGTGAGAATGTAAATTACAACCACTGTGGAGAACGATAAGGAGATTCCTCAGAAACCTACAAACAAAACTACCATACAACCTAATAATTCCACCCTTAAGTGTATATCCAAAGGATAGAAAAATCCTCAGTCAGAAAAATACTTGAGCATCTATGTTTATTGCAGCATTATTTATGATAGCTAGGACATGGGATTAACTCAAATATCCAAAAATAGATGAGTGCATTGAAAAAATGTGGCATATATACTCTATGGAATAATATTTAACCATAAAAAACAATGAAATCCTGACATCTGATACAAAATGGATGAATATAGAAGACTTAATCCCATGTGAAGCAAGCCAGACTATCAAAGACGTACTTCTTATGTCTCCATTCAATATATACTGAATGTCTTCACTCTATAGCAGAAAAGGAAAGACTGGAAGGTAAGACTGGCAGGGAGAGTAACTATAGATACTAGAGATAGTAAGGGTAGGGTAGGGGGTGGGTATCTGAGGGAGGGAGGAGAACAGAGAAAGAAACAAACAATATGTTTAGTTGGCACAAAAAGGGAAATTATTGATGAGAATGTATATGATAATTGTCTTTGTCTTAACAGAAAAATCATGCTGTGCACTTTAAAGATGTATAGTGATTAAATGTAAACAATAAATATATACAAAAAGTTAATGCAGAAAAAAACTAAATGTATAAAGGAAGTAAAATCTGATAGAGAATTATATTCATGTGATGAACTGGAATCATTATCTTTCACCTTTATGTTTTATATCAAGAGAAAGATGGGACATACATAATGTGAGCATAGAAATAAACAATTTCTATTTGAGATGACAGCATCTTGTGAGTCATTAGAATTAGAAGACAGTGACATTAAGATTGGTGACAATTAGGAGGGAAAAAGAAGGGATGAAAGAATAGTATCCTTTTCTAACTGTTGATAAAAGCCATAGGAAGGCGACTGGCATCAGGGGAAAGTCTGGACTTGACAAGCTGGTGCTCCCCGCTGTAATTACCTACTGCGTCTCCTTTTGATCTTGCCTCCTCTGTGATACTTGATATCATAATGAACTGCTGATTGTGTTTGGGAACATTTGCAAGGTGCTCATTTACTGCTTCTTTCCAGTGGCAAATACTGTTTTGTGTACTGAAAATGATCTGACCAACTGAAAGTAATTCCACTCAATTTAATAGAGATAGACTTTCTCTAAATTTAGTTCTATAACAGTGTGTTGCAACTTGCAAAATCACTTCCTGGAGAAGGGAGAAAAAAGCCACATTATGTATGTAATCCTCCTCAAACACTTTCTATGCTTGTATTTTTGTTACCAGAAACAACCATAATTTGTGGTTGGCAATAACATTTTGGGAGAAAAGTCTATTTTTTTAATCTCCCAAAATTACCAGTAAATTTTATCAGAATAGCCATAATAAAGTTTATCAAACAATATATTGAATTTCTCATATCTTATTTAGACAGAAAAATAAAAAGTGAATTTGTACTCAAGAAGTTTTTCTTTTTACCATATTGTTTTTAAATTTTATTATTATTATTATTTGTTCATTAAATCACTGTACATCATTTAGATTCTGAAGAGACTTAACCCAGCATGATTTACATCCCAGTCTAGCCCAGTTGAGACAATTATACACATCCTTGTTAACAGATGTTAAATGTTATCTGTGTCCCACAAGTGTCTTACCTCTTCTTTAGATTATTTCTATTCCTACAAGTGGAATTATTAAATTAGATGTCACATTTATGGGCCAGTTTCATGGCACAGCTCAAGGGATGGTGGCTCCATATGGAAGAATGCAGATTTGGTTCTCCCATCAACCAGCACACGCTGGTGCACAAGCCCATGATCCCAGCAGGCTGAGAAATCTGCAGGGGATCACACCAGGAAGTCTTACTGAGGTGTTTGTCTCTTTCTTTCTCCTCTGCCTTCCACACTCATGAAACAAATAAAAACTCTTTTTTTCTTTTTAACAAAAGAGTATATTCATTTAAAAATTTTCTGCAAAATACTTTCTGTAGAATGGTTTATGAATATTTTCTTTAATCCACAACAACACTGAACATTATTTTCTTTCCAATAATTTTCCAAAAATTTACATTGAAAGAGTCATATATTTTAATGACATTAAAAAGAATTTTTGATAATGCCCTTTTCCATATCTGTCTCTCATTTTCCTTGACCCTTTTATCAATTTGTTGATTACATTTTCAGTCTATTTCAATTATTTACTATGTAAGATTTAAGGTATATAATGTGTGTATTGCACAGATTTTTAAGTACACTGACCAATGACTATATATTAGTTATTTGTATCTCTTAAAAAATTACTCCAAAACTTGATAGTAACCAATACTTACTACCTTAAAATAACCAATACTTGTTACTTCCCAGCTTCCCTGGTAAGGTATTCAGAGCTGCTCAGGTGGGTAGCTCTGCCCAGGGTCTCATGTGGTTGCAGACAGAATATCGGCCGAGGCCCAGCTGCAGTCACTGCAGCTTGACTAAGCTGGAGTACCCTCTTGCACAGTTCAAAGCTGTCCATGGAGAACTCCTTGCTGTTGTTACTTTGCTCTGTGAACCTCTCCAAAAGGCTATTGGAGTGTTCTCATCACATGGCATCTGTATTCTCCCATCCTTTTCTAACTTAGTCCCAAAAGTCACGCAGTGTCATTTTCACTTTATCTTAGTCATTAGAAGCAAGTCACAAGGTCCAACCCATGTCCAAGAAGAAAGGAACTGGGTTCTAACTCTTGAAGAAAGAAGTGACAGAGAATTTGTGGATGTATTTTCAGTTCATTTCAAAATAACATTTGCATATTTATTTACTTATTTATGTAAAGAAATTTTTGCTGTAAGGTATGTGCACTTGCTGGAGACACAAAGAGACAGAGGAAAAAAAGTGAGAAATCACTCCCCAAGGGCGAAGGCCAAGCCACAATCCCTTCTCCATTTTCCTCGGGATTTTGGGTGAACATGCACACGAGCCTGGCATGAGTTTTAAGCCATTGGGTTCAGGATGTGAACTAGTTGGCTGTGTGGGAGTCCATGGGAGACCAGTTCTACAACCACTATGCCACCTGCTGGCCCAACTTTTACATATTTATACACACACACTCAATAATATAATCTAACACTGATTTTAATCAGGTGTTACCTAATTTTTTTTGGTTAATGTCTGGCTAGATATCTTTTTTCTGTAATTTGCTTTTAATCTATGTTTATTTATTTATAATGTGTCTCTTAAAATGGGGTTTATTTTAGTCTTATTTTGTATTCTGTCTTATGTCCTATTTCTTTCAGTTAGAGTGCACTAATTTCTTATTTTTCATGCCAGGACGGAAAGAGTTGGGTCGATGTATAGAATGTTTCTATTTATTTTTATTTGTAGTACTTGGTACACTTTTCCATTGTTTTTTGCCTTCTTTAGAATTAATCTACTTTGCAATGCTCCATTTTATAATCCTCTATCAGTTTTTAGTTGTAGCTTTTCACTTACAGTTATAGCTGTTACTCTGTACAAGATGAATTTTTGACACATTATAGTTAACCCTAATTTAGTACTTTTACCAATTGTTGAAAGTATAAGAAATTTGCAAAATTTTAACTCCATTTATAGTCAATATTCTTGTAAAGTTACCTACATCTTTTTCCTTTCTTTTGCTATTTATGCTTTTTTCGAAGTTCTGTTCTTTTGGATCATTTTCCATCAGCATATCATATTCTGTAGTATTTTTCTGGCAATTAAGATCTGATTGTAAACTTTTAATTTTCTCAACTTTTAATTTCACCTCACTTTGGACTTCACTTTTTATATATTTTGGCAGGGCATTTGTTTCCAATTTGAGTATATATATTTATTTATAAATATATGCATATATAATATATATCATGTAAATATTATATTACATATATAATTATATACATATAATTTTTTCCTGCAATGTTAGATATCATGTCATAATTTTGCGGTTTATATAATTTGTTGAAAGTCAGCTGTCTCTCTTGCTGTTGTTTCTTTTTCATAAGAATATGTTTTAGATTTTTCTTTTATCTTTGAATCATAACAGTTTGATATGATATACTTATAAGTGATTTTATTTTACTTATCTTGTTTGGGAGTTGCTGAGCTTCATAACCTCATATTTTATCTACTTCAATATTTTTTTATCTCTACAAATAGTGCTATTCCTCCATTCTCTTTGTTTTACTTCTCTAAAACTCCCAATACAAAGATATTGGACATTTTGACCATAGAGTCTCTATTTCTCTTACGCTTTATCTAGTTCTTTCTAGACTTTTTTCTTTGCATTCAGTTTGTATGTTTTCTATTGAACTGCTTTGAAGTCATTAATCTTGTGTTCTATTATGTTCAGTTGACTGTTAAACCTATCAATGTGTTATTAATATCAATTAATTTATAAAATTACCTTAATATTAGTTATCAGATTATTTGAGTCTAGCATAATTCTGATTCTTCCTAACAATTCTGCTTCTGTACCAAAAATTTTTATTATTGTTTATTTTGTACCCTTTACTCCGTTCAACATATTTAAATATCTTCTCACAAACCAATATTAGAATCATCTATGGGCCTACCATCTTTGTCTTTTTTTATTCATTTTTTTCTTTAATTATTACTTACATTCTCCTTCCTTTACATATGCATGGTAATATGGCAATTTTTATTTTATACCTGCAACACGTATGAAAGACTCTAGATTATTTCATTTTTCTTCAGAGAGGTCACTCCTTTCTTTTGTTAGGGAATAGAAGTAGAAACTGGTCACCACAGTGTAATTAGTGGTTGAGCTGGATTTCTGCTGAGTTACAATTGCAGTACCTCTATCTATTACTAGTTAGTTTCTAATCTTTGAATGTGGGCCTCATCAATTTTATATTCAGAGCCTAACAATTCTGTCTCCTCAGCCCCAAAGGTCACAGGATATTCATATTTATCTTTTTTTGATTTGTCACTTACCTCTTGATCCTTTCACTCACGAAGCTTTAAAACGTAACAGGTGTCTTGAGGGAGAGACTGACTGGGAAGGGTTCTCTTCTCTCTGTTTCAAACACACACATGCTAATTAAGTCAGACTATCGTCTGTGAGAGTCAATTAATTACATAATTGTGTCTGTAGTCAACATATTCCATTTTCCTAAAGAGCACTTTCTTTTTTTCCTTTACCATTCTTGCATTGTTCTCTCAATTGCAATAATTTTCTTATTTTCATTTATTCATTTAAAATTACATTTCTTGTCTTTTCAGTATAGCGTTGAAGATCTTTTTATATGTTCTAGATATCAATTCTTTGTAAATTGTATCAATTTATAATTTATGTTAAGCTTCTATTAAATGTAATATTTTAATATCATCTTGTTCTTCCACTCCTTCATGATTATCTTTGATAACATGCTGGCCCCAGTAATACAACTCTTATATTTAGTTTTTGTCCAGCCTTTCTAAACTTTGCTATTTATAAATTGTCTACCAATTTATTTTGGAAGAAGGGACTTTCTATACAATTACATAACATTCAAAGAAAGTTTGTTTCTTCCTTTTAATCTTTCATATTTTATGTTTTATCAATATTTCAAATTTATCAGTTAAAATTTGTAATCTCTGTTGATTGCAATGATGTCATCATATATAATTACTATTTTTTTTCTCAACTTTACTCATTTATTTTTTTCCATCAGTAAGAGAGAGAGAGAGAGGGAGTAACAGTATCACTGAATGGTCCATATGCTACAGTCTACCTCTGATGTAGAGCAACCCAAGTCAGCTAATGTCCTGCTGGTCGGGACAGTCGAACAGGTTCCCTGGGGGAGGGAGTGAGAGATGGGACAAACACACGCACACACAATACGAGGTGCTGATCAAGTCTTCTTCTTCCATTTATTGAGGAAAAATGGCGAGTTATATACAGCTGGTGGGCACCAATTGGTTGCCCAAAATGCAAATGAGATAGAACAGCATGAACCAATCATTGATGTGGGTGGATCTCTCCCGTTGCCTAGAAACCCAACCACTTTCCGGCAGAACAGTTGGTCACATGATTTCTGAGAGGTGGTTTGCTCAGTGAGGAAGGGAAGTCTAATGGTTTCCAAGATGGTGGATAGCTCAAGATGGCTTCCGTATAAAGTGCCCTACACATGCTAATTGCTTGAACTTTCTGTTTTGATATAGAGGGACTTGTGAGTGGCCTTTAAGTGCCCAAGGCTGATAGCTGCCTAGGCTTTCTATTCCCCCATGAGATAGCTGCCCCTCCCTGAGCTGTTTGGAGCCCTTGATTCCCCCCTTCTCTGCCAGCTCTATGTTAGGGTACACTGAGGTCCTTTCCTGATAGAACACCCCAAGCATGCTGAAACTGCCTCTCCCAATACACCTAAAAAAGATTGTCCCTAACCTTTCAGAGGGGTGGACAAAGACTCAGAATGTTAATGTCTCTGTGTCCACTAACATATTAATAAAATAGTTCTCTTTTTTCTCTCTGGAGTGCTGTGCTTTTGTTCCACAGTGTCTGTTTTCCCACAACACCTCCATGCTTCGGTTAGCCCCAGATTATGTGCAAGCATGTGCCCAGAACAAACTCGGACTTGAACCAGGGTCCTTCCCATGTGGGATTGTCTAAGGGAACTTCATGTTTGACCTCTGTGCCACCATCTGGGTCTTTCTTTTTCCTTCTAATGTTATTTGTGCTTTCAGCAAATGTTTGTTAATCTGTTAGTATTTTTTTTTTAATTTTTTTTTTTTGAGAGATTTTCACTGTAGGGCACGTGCGCTCGTCAGACAGACAGACAGAGACATAGAGACAGAAAGCGAGAAATCACCCCCCAGGGGGGATAGTCACGCCGCAACCCCTTCTCCTCCATTCTCCTCTCGGTATTTTTTTTTTAATTTTTTTTTTTTTGAGAGATTTTCACTGTAGGGCACGTGCGCTCGTCAGACAGACAGACAGAGACATAGAGACAGAAAGCGAGAAATCACCCCCCAGGGGGGATAGTCACGCCGCAACCCCTTCTCCTCCATTCTCCTCTCGGGATCTTGGGCACGCACGCACATGCGCCCAGCGTGAGTTTTAAGCCACCGGGTCCGGGACACGAACCGCGGTCGACTATGTGGGAGTCCAGCGACATAGTCATTACGCCAACTACTGGTTCCCTTAATCTGTTAGTATTTTCAGAAATCAGTTTACATCCCTATTAATTGATTCTGATTATATTATTTGCATTATTTTACTCTCTTTTTCACATTCCTAAGTTAATTAACTATCAACATCTCTTCTTTTATAATATGCATTTGATGCTGTAAAATATAACTATTTTAGCTACATCCCATTAAAATTTTATCTTCCGTATTACATAGTCAATTGTATGTATTACTCAGCTTTAAATATTTTCTCATTTTCATTAAGATTTTTAAATTTGTGAATTATTTACAAATATGTTATCTTTTGGTTAGAAAATTTAATCTTATTTCATAGAAAAACCAGATGACATGGAAAAAAAAATTCTGTATAGACTGTTCTTTGTCAGGTTTCTTAAGCAATTCATGAGCAAATTACAAGAATTATATTAATCATTATGTTAATAATTAAGTAAAATATACATTTGATCAAGCTAATTATATTGTTTAAATTTTCTATATCCTCTCTCTCTACTTTTCTCAACTAATCGAGTGCTAAAATCAAAAGTCATATACTTACATACTTTTACTGCAAAAAAATGGGAAATATAGAATATAAAAATCAGTTAAAAATTGTAATCTCACTATCCAGTAATATTATTATACTGAATCACCGAAATTTCTTCTGAAATATATTAGACTGTATATAGATTTCAGATAGAAGAAATACAGAAGGATAATTTATGGGAAAAGAAACATCTTTTTCTTCTGATCACAGCTGAGGTCCCCATATCTGAAGGCAGATTAATAAGAAAAATTAGGGGACCGGATGATGGTGCAGAGGGAACTTAAGAAGCTCTGCAAGGCTGACCCATGTTCACATTAGGCGACTTCTCTAAGAACACTGGACATGCATATGCCATGGTGCTAGGTGGTCAAAACTGGGTGTGGAACAGAGTTAAGGCTTTGTCGGGGTTCTATCTGTCTCTCTTTCTTGCTCACGGAAGAAATAAATATAAAATAAAGTAAAACCTTTAAGTTAAAATGATAAGAGAAAATCATAAATTTATTTAATAAGCTTTACGTGACATGAGAGCCTACAGAAATGAAAATACACAGAAAATTCTGTACAGTTTTACACTTTTAAGTTTGAAGAAAGCAGACAATCATGGAGAAACATGATTAGAGGACAAAAGTTTATGATCTTATGGTAATTAGTTAGAAAAACTTAGCAAGGCTTGTTTGTTCACATTCTTCTGGGTCCTTGTGTGTTCAAGATTAGAATGTTTCTTTTCTCTAAATATAAAGAGATTACCACTTGAATGCCAGCCTTGTACCTATGTCAAAGAAGGAGGCCATGAGGTCAAAGACACTGTTGGTTTTTGTTCTTTTCTTTCTTTTTCTTTCTTTCTTTCTTTCTTTTTCTTTCTTTCTTTCTTTCTTTCTTTCTTTCTTTCTTTCTTTCTTTCTTTCTTTCTTTGTTTCTTTCTTTTTTTTAGAGAGATTTTTGTTATAGGGCACATGCACTTGCCAGAAAGAGAGAGAGAGAGACAGGAAGACAGAGAGCGAAAAATCATGCCCTAGGGGGAGTGGCCATGCCTCAGTCCCTTCTCCTCCATTCTCCTCTTGGGATCCTGGACACACATGCACATGCACCTGGCATGAGTTTTAAGCTACTGTCTCTGTCTGGGATTTGAACCACCGTCAACCTTGTGGGAGTTCAGCAACATAATCATTATGCCATCTGCTGGTCCTATTTTTGCTTTTTTTCTACAATGTCCAGATGCCATATTTGGGGTAATGTGTCCTAAACTCCTTCAAAATAAAAGTGGATATGTACCTCAGTATCTCCTCTTTGAAAATTGGCTGCCATAACTTGAGGACTTGCTCATCCAAAAGAAGTCAGGCCTGTCTGTCCCGTAGTTTAGGGCGCCGCTTTGTTACTGGTTATATTTCCAGAGCAGCTACTTGGTGCCACTGTGAAGAAGAGTTCTCCATAGTCTGATATTTTTTTCTGCTGCAGCAATGCCTGTGCAATGATGCAAAATGGAGCCAGATTTGGGTAAACCCCAAGCATGTCTCTAATGAGGAGCCCACTGAATATCAAAAGAAAAAGAAAAGGAAAGAAACTTAAGGTCTCAATTGCCCTCTTACTTTGGGCTCCTTTTTCAAAAAAAACTAAAGGCATCTTTTCATTCTAGAAACAAACTTTGTACACTGAGTAGGAGGTAGCTTTTTCCTATCACAAAAGGCTGTTACTTCCAGTCCCTAGCAGCAGGTTCTTTATTTACACATTATATTTAAATAACAAAAAAGAGAAGGCTTCAGATAATTGATAAGGCTCATGGACTGATGCATATATCCAAAAGAGAACATTTATTAATTAGCTTGCTAATTTATAAAGGCTGTTTTTATTAGTTTAATTGGAAAACATGTTTTCTCTGTTAATTTCTCGGTATTATATATATACATTTTTTTTTTGAGAGGTTTTTCGCTATAGGGCGCATGCACTCGCCAGACAGACAGAGAGAGACATAGAGACAGAAAGTGAGATATCACCCCCCAGGGGGGATGGTCACACCGCAATCCCTTCTCCTCCATTCTCCTCTAGGGATCTTGGGCACACACGCACACACACCTGGCGTGAGTTTTAAGCCCCCGGGTCCGGGACGTGAACCGCGGTCGACTACGTGGGAGTCCAGCAACATAACCATTATGCTAACTGCTGGTTCCCAATTTCTCAGTATTTTAATAAAACCATTTTCTTCTGTCCACTCTATCTTAAGAATCAGGTTGCTAATAAAGCTTGGAATAATAAAAGATTAATTAGCCTGGATTAATTAGCTACTTGTCTGAATTTTAGGGAATTGTAAACAGACTAGGCTGATCTCTCTTTAGTAAGTTTATGATAAAACTAATTATGTTAATAATTCAGTAAAATATACATTTGATCAAGCTAGTTATATTGTTCAAGTTTTCTATACTTTAGTAAGCTTGTGATAAAACTAATTAGGTGTCATCATTTTGTTTACCCAGAGATTGATGGGTAAGCCATCACCTATCTGGAATTCAAAGAACAGTTTAAATAGCATAAACTCATATAAATATGAAAACTTTATAATCCTGTAATGCAATGGCAACGTCAAAAGCCATGTAAAATGAGAGCAGAACATAACGCATTTTTAGCAAGATTCTGTTTCAGGTTTGTATAATGTGGAGTTCTCATACAATAGTCCTAAAGAGAATGTTACTGTCATGAAATCGTCCTTTGCACATTTCAAGCACAGAAGAATCTTGACAGGATTAAGAGCTAAGTTCATCAGTTCCACAGGCTGCTACTCCTTTCTTTCACAGCTAGATAATCTTCTCTTTCCAGTTCTGTTTATTTATAGCACATTATAACCTTCAGAACATTAGGAACTACCTGCACGTCACTCTTGTACCTTGGAAACGTGGATCATTGATAGAAAATTTAAGTGCAGCAAAATTTTGAAAACAAAAATGGGGTATAATAATTTTCAGTACTACTGATTTATTTTATTTTGTTTTGTTGTTTAATTTGCTGGACCCCCCACCCCGCACACACACACACACAGCACAGGGAATGGGCATATGCAGTCTCTTCTCTTCCATGTCTGTTTTCAGGATTTGTACTACACAGGTACACATTCCCAGTGTGTTTCTCAGGCCACCAGGTCCGAAACTTGAACCACATCATCAGCTATGTGGGATCCAGCTGCCTTAATCACCACACCACCGACTGGCCCAATAATTATTTCATTGTATACTTTTAAGTTGCCAGAGGGTGCATCTACTTGCCAGAGAGAGACAAGCGAGAGAGAGAGAGGAAAAGGAGAAAGCCATTCCCATTGTGTTGTGATCATGCTGCAATCCCTTCTCCTCCAGTCCAACACCCTATCAGGATTTTAGACATACCTGCACATGTGCCAGAGTGTTTTTCAAACCACTGAGGCTGGCGTTCAAGCTGTGCTGGCCATGTGGATATCAGCTCCCTTAACCACTCAGACTATGAGGCTGGATTCCCCCCAGATATTGGAGGTAGTAATTTCAGAGAACATTAGCATCGGAAAGACTTAAATTCAATACCTAAGTGATGGCTTAATAATTTAAAGATTAGGTGCTACTGATGTATTCTTATTGGGTCTTGGTTTCCTCATTGGAGGATAATAAAATGAACTTATCTTGCACATTTATTGAGAAGATTAAGCAACATTTCATATGTAATATTCAGGAAAAAATGTCTGACACATAATAAACATTTAGTAAGTTAGCTTCAGCATTTAAATTTTCAGTAATAATAGTGACAAAGAAGGTCTTCATGGAAGGCCTAGGTCCTATGTTGGTAAAGGTTTAATATCTGTTTCGTCCAACGGAGAAAGCAGACATGCAGAAACTCAATTCCCACTCTTGGCATTCTATTTATTTGGAGTATTCAACAGAGGAAAGAAGTAACTGAAATGGAAGGACCTGCATCAGGGGAGCAAGCTTTTTCATAGCATGTCCTTTTATTATAAACTGAGAAGAAATCCACTTTTCAGAACTACCCTGAAACAATTAAATAGCCATCCCATGTTATTGCCCATTATTTCCAACTCTCTTCTGCTGTTTCCTAGTCCGTCCCCTTTGGGGAAAGACTAACCCATAATAAATGCATTTCCGACACCTGAGAGACCACACGTGTATTCACATTTTACAGGGGGTAATATTTTCTTTTGCAGTTTCTCCCCAAGGTACTTTATACCCTTCTAGTCCATAGCAAAAATAGTAAAATCCCCAAATTCCAAGAACTAAAGGAAAAAAAAAAAACAGAAAAACATGAACATGTAAATGACAGAGCCATTTTAAAACCTGTTGTGTAGCATTTAAAATTACTTTAATATTTGTACGTTGCATGATTCATATGAACAAAGTTATATATATATATAAATATGCAGTATGTTTAATATGCTATTTATTTTAATAAAACAAGTTTGTTTGCTACTAAGTATTTCTGGAAAACAAAAACATTTCTGAACTTTAATTTATAAATGACAATGCATTTTTACATGTATGCTGTTTAACTGGATTTCATAAATTATATTCTAAATGAAAAATAGATGCCTCCAGTAAACGAATCTTGCAAGAAAAGATGTACTTCACATTTCTTTTTAACCTAAACATTTAGTTTAGATAGAAGAACAATAATGTTTTTCCCTCATTCATCTTTCTTTTCTTTTAATAATATTTTTAGAATGATTTTATCTAATTTTATCTATCTATTTATTTATTTTTAATTTGACCAGAGAGGGACAGAACAAGAGAGCAAGAGACAGAGAGAGAGAATGAGAAAGGGAGAAGCCAAGCCACCAGGTCCTGGACCCGAACTATGGTTGGGAGTCCAGCACCCTTAACCACCACACCACCTGCTGGCCTCCTCTCACCCATCTTAAGGTTCCTGGCTGAAAATACTATAATAAAAAAAAAAAAAACCAGAAAAAAAAAACATACAAATTTGTTTACTAGAAGTCTTACACGACACGGGAGCCTTCAGAAATGAAGATCCAAACACTCAGGAGAAACTGTATTTTTGTGGCTATCCATGCAGAAGACTGGAGGTGTGCTCTGATGGCAGTAAGCCAGGGCCCATGTAGCGAGGCCTGTTCAGATTCCCCCTGGAGCCTCTCTGGGACACCTCCTCCTTCAGGGTACACGGCAAACACTCGACACATGAGGCCCTTTGGGCAGAGAGGCAGGAGGCTTTCCCACTTTTTCTGTTTTTGCAAATGTAAGGTGCCATATTTTGTGAAACTGTTCTGAATCATGAAAGGTTTTTACTGAAATACAGTGTATATTCTTTGATTTTTAACGATATTTAAAATATTAGATAATAAACTATTTGTAGATAAATCCTATATCCTCCAGAGTATGTAGAAGTTGTGTGTGAACCCTACACTGTTCACCAATCTTCTCTGTTAATGCCATAAAACACTGTTCATTGGTGGCCCATGCTGTTACCGTGTTTATATGTGGCCCATAAATTTGTATTTTCTTTAATATGCTATAGGGTGCGTGTGCTCACCAAAGACAAGGAGAGAGGAGAGACAGAAAGAGAGAGAGAGAGAGAGAGAACGTGAGAAAGCAGCCCCTCAGGGTGGATGGCCCTCTTTCTTTCATTTATTTTTTCTTGTGACGTTTTGCACATACACACACACACACACACACACAGACCTGGCATGTTTCTTGAGCCTCCAGGTCTGGGATTCGAACCACACAGATGGCATGTGAGATCCAGTCACCTTAACCAGTATGCTACCTGTCTCCAAATTTAAATTTTAAACAAATACTCTTAAGTATTTTTTCAAGTAGTCATCACTCTTTCTTTCTGAAAGAGTTCTTTCAGAAACACTAACTTTGAGCATTTTACTCTGCACTTTCTAATTATAAATCATTGAAAATACCTATTCCGAGAGTGAATTGTCAAATCAGTGAAGTCCAGGACTTTGGAGGCTTGGTTTCTGAAGGTTATTGTATTTCACTGTGCATCAGCATAGTTTAATATATTTAAGGAGAATGAGCCACACTATATATAAGTAATGGTCTCCCATCTGCCAGGAATGGGCTTGATTGGCAGCACACACTGCATATCGAAGAATTTATGTTACGTCACTGAAACTATTGCTGCACAGAAAATATTGTTTCTATGTAATTGTGTGAAAATAATGTCTTCTCTCATGGATTAGGGCACCCATACTTTAAAATGGAATTATAGAACATAGAATTAGGGGAAAGAGACTTCTGGAATAATAGATAAAAGAATTAGAAAACTCCCTAAAATGACTTCTAAAATAATAGCAGAACTGACAATTTTTACTTAATCTTGAAAGACCTTTAGATCTTGAAATAAAAACAGTCATTTAAAAGTTTAAGAGTTAAGAAGATATATCATGAATTTTTATAAAAAAATATAGTTCTAGGCTCAACTTGAGTTTGTACACTATATAACACCTATGTTGTCAAAATCAGGGATATCATTTAAAAATTGAATGACTTGAGTGTTTCCCAAATTGGCATGAACTGAAATTCTATAAAGAAAGAAAGAAAATTAATAAATCCAACAATTTATGATGACAGATCCAATGTGGGATATAAAGGAAAACTGGTGCACTTATTCATTTATTCAGCAGTAGCTCTTTAAGGAGGTGCTACGAGATATATGAAACCACGACATTTTTAATTTCATGTTTTCACAGAGCTTGTGATTATTTGAGGACTAGAGACAAGAAATCGATTTTTAAAAAGTGCTATTAGTGGCATAATATAAATGGAAGGGCACAGAGTTCTATGGAACTAAATATTAGAAGGTAATTGAAATACAAGTATCTGGAAAGGGTTTTATATATGGAATAATAAATGTATAAATACTACCTTAAACATTAGTACGTGCTATAGCTAGGAAAAGTAGATGAAAATAAAACTGGTTTCTGAGAGGAAGCCAGAAGTGAGGCCAGACTGTAATTAGATGATGCAAAGAAGTTCGGCATGTTAGGGGCGAAGTGTTTAAGGTGAGAGCGATGGCGGTCGAGAGGTGAGAAGAAACTAGGTCAGCAGGCTCTTGCAAGGTGTACATACTAAGCACTGTTAATGTTAGAATGACGGGAGACCTCTGAGATGCTTAACCTGGCATTATATTTGTATTTTAGAAATACCCGTCTAGCTATAGAACCAAGACTGGAGAAAGAGAAGATTGAGTCTAGGATTCTATCAATGCCAAGCTGATGGTCTGAACTGAGAGTGGGCATCAGAATCAAGACACATGCATAAATTTAAGAGGCATTCGAGAAGTAGAATTTGTAGGAATTTGTGAGTCACTGAGCGGGCGAATGAAGAGGATGAAAATAGAAACAATACCAACGGAGTTTTTCACATACTGGAATAAATAATGTCACTTTTCCTCGAAATAAAAACAGAACACACAATCTAATGGAAGTCCACATAGAATCAGTTTGGGACATGCTCATGCTCTCTGTGGCAGCAGTCCCCAACCTTCCTGGCACCAAGGATTGGCCTTGCAGTAAGAAGACAATCCAATCCCTCCATGAACCCGGGAAGTGCGGAGTTGGTCCTGGGATGACCGAAGTGCAGCGCATCCAGCACGCACCCCATTTCTGCCACTACCACTTTGCACTACACAATGAAACAGTCACACAGTAGGGTTTGTGCTCCCATGATACTTCAATACTGCCATTGATCAGACTGGAGGAGGAGTCCAGGCAGCAATGTGAGTGATGGGAACAGCTGCATAAAGATTAGGAAGAAAGTTACAAATCAAAAACCAATAGCAAAATGGTGGACATAAATCCTATCTCATCCGTAATGGCATTTGTGTAAATAAAACACCATAATCTGAAGACAGATTAGCAGAATGGATTTTTTAAAGAATTATTTTTATTTTATCTTATGTGTTATTATTATTTTTTAAATTTAATTTTATCTTAATGTCTTTTATTCATTCAATCACATATGGCACTTAGCTTGTAAACTGATTGTTCCATCACGAATACATTTCTCACTAGTCCAGTTGGGGATACTATATAGGTCATCAACAGATAACAACCCATTTCTTTGGTCCCATAAATGTCTTGCCTCTCTTGTTTTCACCTTAATAAATGATCCATTGTATGCTGTCTATAAGAGAAACATTTTAGCTTCAAAGATATAAAAGAAAGGAAAATAATATACAAACAACACCCAAAATAATGATGAAGTGGCAATACTAATATCAAATGAACTAGTATTTAAGACAAAAAGTTATAGCTGGAGGTAAGAAGACTATTTCAAAATGATAAAAGGGTTAGAACAAAAAGAAGACACTGTAATTAAAAACACACATGTGAGTCCCCAAATATATGAGTAAAACGCTGACAGAACTAAAAGAGAAAAATAATTAATTTGATAATTGGTGACTTTAATACCCAGCTCAGTAATGGTTAGGACAATCAAAAAGATCAACAAGGACATAGAAGACTGTAATAACACTATACACTAATTATAATAGACATCGATAGGACTCCCCACTTTACAGTAGCAGAATACCAAGCAAGCATAGGACATTCTTTAGGACAGACCAGGTCATAAAATAAGCTTCAGTCACTTTTATAAGAATAAAAAAAAAAAAGTATGCTTTTCAAAAACAATGTAATGGAATTTAATTAGAAATTAATAACAGAAGCAAAATTGTCAAATATGTAGAAATTAAACACTTTCCTAAATAACTAAGGGATTAAAAAAAAGATCCATCTCTCTGTCTTTCTCTATCTCTCTGGCAAGTGGATATGCCAAAATATCTCAAAAAAATCACAACAAAAACTTTTTAAAAAATGGAAAATACTGTGAGATGAATGTAAACAGAAATGCCATTTATCCAAATATATGGAATATGACCAAAGAAATGTTCATAGTGAAACTTGTAAGCATAAAAGTCTGTATTAAAGCTCTGAAAAGAGATGTGAGTAAGCTATACATTTAGATTTTCAGAATATCCAAACAAACTTAAGGGTTTTTATTTATTTATTTTAATTTTTGTAGAGATTTTTGCTATAGGGTGCATGTGGTCACCAGAAAGACAGAGAGAGACAGAGAGACAGAAAGCTAGAAATCACCTCCTAGGGGGAATGGCCAAACCACAATCCCCTCTTCTCCATTCTCTAGGGATCTTGGGCACACACACACACACACACACAAGCGCCCAGCGTGAGTTTAAGTTGCCAGGTTCAGGACTCAAACTGTGGTCGACTACATGAAAGTCTAATGACATAGCCATTATGCCAACTGGTGGTCCCCTGTTTTTGTTTTTTGGTTTTTTTTTTTTGCTTTTTTTTTGAGATGTTTTTTGCTATAGAGCATGTGCACTCACTGGGAAGATAGAGACAGAAAGTGAGAAATCACCCTCCAGGGAGATGGCTACACTGCAATCCCCTCTCCTCCATTCTCCCCTCAGAATTCTCAGGATTCTGGGAGCACACACACATGTGTCCAGTGAGATTTTTAAGCCAATGGGTCCAGAATTTGAACTATGGTCAACTCTGTGGTAGTCCAGTGACATAACCATTATCCCATCTGCTGGTCCCTATTTTAGGTTTTATTTATGTTTGTGTCTTGGGCTTCCAGGAGTCTGTTTGCTGTCTGAATTTGAGTTCAAAACTGAGTGTCTATGTGTTTTTCCATTTGCAAAAAGTTTTATGAACCCTTCTCCCCCATAGAGCATATACGCTCACTGAGACAGAGAGAGAGATAGTGAAAAGAAAAGTGAGCAGTCAACCCCCAGGACAGATGGCCACACCACAATCACTTCTCCTCCACTCCCTTTCTGGGATTTTTGCCATGCATGACCAAGTGCCCAGTGCGATTTTCAAGCCACTGGGTCCAGAACTCAGATCTCAGCTGGCCATGTGGGAGTCCAGTGCCACACTCCACCTGCTGGCCCCTCATGAGATTCTAAAAGGTATCTATAATTTCTAAATTGATTAAAGACACCTGAATTCGATAGTAAAAATACTGTAGGAATAAAACAGCATTCCTTACTTCCATATGTAACCAAGAAGAGTGGTTGGAAAATAACATTACAGGGGAGGGAAAAATAGTTATTTTTCTATTCTTTATAGTTCTTAGCTGTGATTTCTTGTAACAGAAGACAATTTCTTGCAAGAATAAGAGAAAAACAAGTAGAAGTTTATAAACATATATATCATGTATATACATGAGGGAGATTCAAGAAAATGTATAATTCTCTTATTTCTTTTTTCCTTTCTTTTCTTTTCTTTTCTTTTCTTTTCTTTTCTTTTCTTCTCTCCTTTTTTTCCTTCTTTATTTTTTTGGAGAGGATTTTGCTATAGGGCACGTGCGCTCACCAGAAAGACTGAGAGAGAAAGCAAGAAATCACCCCCCCGGGGCGGATGGCCACACCACAATCCCTTCTCCTCCATTCTCCTCTCGGGATCTTGGGCACGCACACACACACACGACCAGCATGAGTTTAAGTCACTGGGTCCAGGACTCGAACTGCGGTTGACTACATGGGAGTCCAGCAACATAGATACTACACCAACTGCTGGTACCAAGAAAATGTATAATTCTCAAAGAACGAAGCTTAGAATTATGGCTTAATCTCTTCAAAACATGCACAAAAACACCCAGTAAAGTTTTAAAGTTTTAAAGACATGACAAGACAATGGAAAAAAGACTCTGAGAGTGTAGGGATGGTAAATCATGGAAAGGCAAATGAATGGGAGTTGGGTACGCAGATACCTCTGAGGCCTTTCTCGTAGAGGGAGTGACGCTCAGATGGGCAGAGATGCCTGGACCAGGTGACTGGAAGTCAGCTGAAATTTCCCTCTTGCCTGACTCTCCACTGGGGCAACAGGAAGCTACCTTAAGGTGGAACCAAACGGGAAGTCAGAATTGAGCTGAGGACAGGAGAGTGGGAATCACAGCACTGTCTGTTACTTCCTTAAGTTCCCAGAACTAATTACAGGAACAAATATATGCATTCTGGATTGAAAGAATAAAGAGTACAAAACCTAGCACTGGATTTGATCCAGTTGTATTTACATATCATTTTGCGAGGCAGCCTTGACAGTGTTATGACAGTGACGTTTAGGCACAGAAAAGGTGACCGGGCTCTATTAAGGCCAGAGGACAGAAAGAGGAGAACGGGCTTGCTGGGGCAGCCTGCTCACTGATTATCTCCTAGTGTCTCTGTGATTGGCCTTCATAAAGTTGTCCTTCCTTAAGAAAAAAAACAAAAAAAAAAAAACCTCCAGCCAGTCTGCTTAAGGGCTGAGTGCACACCTTGCTGACCCAGAGAGCAAGACATTATCTTCCAGCCAATGAACTGTCCAGATAACTTCTGCTAGACGACATTTTACCAGTCTTGCCCCTTGATTCATTTCAAGAGCCTCCTCTGTTACCTTCGAACAATGCGAACTATTTCCAAACAAGTTACAGGTCACATATCTCTTTCATCTGTTTGAAAGAATCACCATCCAGAGACCAGCAGTTGGCGTAATGGGTATGTTGCTGGACTCCCACGTAGTCGACTGCAGTTCAAGTCTTGGATGTGGTGGCTTAAACTCACACCAGGTACCTGTGTGTGCGTGCCCAAGATCCTGAGGGGAGAAAGGAGTAGAAGGGATTGCGGAGTGGCCATTCCCCTTGGGGGGGGGGGGTGATTTTTTCCTTCTGTCTCTCTCTGTCTTTCTGGAGAGCGCACACACCCTATAGCAAAAGCCTCTCCCGCCTTCCTTCCCCCCAAAAGAAGGATCATGATCCAGGTCAGCAGATGGCGTGATTAATGCTCTGGCTGACTATGGGTCTAGCTCCAGACCAATTTATTTCAGACCTGGTGGCTTAAAACTCACATTGGGAATGTGTGCATGCATGTCCAAAATCCCAGGAGAAGAATGGGGGAGAAGGGGTTGTGGTGTGGTCATTCTCCTAGAGGGCGAGTTTTCACTTTGCCTCTCACTCTCACTGTTTCTCTCTGTCTCTTTCCAGTGAATCCATGCAGCCTATGACAAGAGTCTTAAAAAAAAAAAAAAGATCCCACAGGATGGAGGAGTGGAGGGAGGGTGTGATCAGACACCATGGAGGGTGTCCCTGTCCCTCTCGTACAGGTACACATGCTATATTATGAATAAAGAAAGAAACAAACAAAAACTAAGTGTGCTTGTGGTCTCAGGTCCTGTAGACGTGTCTGTCATTTCCATCCGGACCTGCTACTGGGGATTCTCACTACAGTTCCAAGGGTCTGACCTGTAAGTAACTGGAGCTTCCTGAAACGAACAAATTCCCTTTTCCTTACAACTTTGACTTTTCAGTTGTGCTTTTCCAATTGACAGTGGCTAGGGGCAGGGTGCTGAAGCTGAACTGCTTACGTTTGCATTCTACTTAGTTTCTTATTTTCCGAGAAATGTATGTCTGGTTTCTTAAGGCCCCTGTGCCTCCGTTGTCTTATCTATAAACTAGGGGCGATAATAGTCCTCCCCGCAGGTTGATATCCTGAAAATTGACGTAAGGATTTATAATAGTGCCTAGGCAAGCAATGAGCATTTTATAAATTGTAGCCAATACAGTTATAATCCCATTTCATCCTCAGAACACCCATCTGATTTTTGCATTCTCTTGTATATGTCATGAAAGAGGCAACTGCAAAAGCATGCAAAGATACCTGATGCCTTGCAGACAATACACAACAGAACCAAGATCTAATCGATTCTCACATGGTTTCCTAGGTCACCCAGTCCCACGTGGGATTAACGTACCCCTGACCTCTCCGGTCTCATGGTGTAGCCCTGAGTTATGTCTTTATGTTTTATTGTGAGTAATATGTCTACAGAGCATCAGGAATTACAACACTAAAGAAAAGGAACCCAGGAGCTAGGTGATCAGGTGTGCAAGGGTGACGGCGAGATTTTTATGTCAATTTAGTCCACACTCCAGCTATATTCTGCCATCCAGCCAGAGCAAAATCTCTCTTAAAGAACGGAATCTGAAAATTGTCCAATTTATTCCAATTTTCAAACAGAGGATTTCATCGGACTTGTGAAAACATAGACTATGTTGTTACATAAATAAATAAAACTGAAGACATGGCACAGATGCTAAGAACTATACTTTCTGGGGAAGATGGAATAAAATTGTCATCAGAAGTTCTGTGCCCTTTAAAATTCCAATTGTGCAGTGAGCTCATCTTGTCAATATCCTTCATGCTGTGTTGCTTTCCAAAGAGAGAGCATCTTCTATTCATTATGGATACAAAGTGGCTGCGGAGCTCTAGAAAGTTAAATGCAGGGGGTGCTGTTGATCCCAGCCTCAAAGAGAAACTTTATATATCCAGGAAGGTTGTCCAGAAAAGCCCAACTATGACACCACCTTGTCAGAACAGTTTAAGGAAGATTAAGTCAAGGCAAGGGAGTTTTATTTTTTCTCTGTTGCCAAAGCTTCTGGTGTTTTCAGTTGAACACAGCCAAGAGAATAAACTGCTAAGTAATTAAGAGGAGGTGTGAACCCAGATTTGTTCAGCTAGTTTCTTAAAATAGTTAACATAACTAGCTTTTCTGTTCCTAGCCACTTACACAGTAAATGTCATGAAAACACAGTCATACAAACTTCTGTAGCTGAACACTCTAATTTGGAAGTGTTTTACAGATTGAGGGAACTTGAATTTTGCAGACAAATGCCAAAGTTTCTTTTGGTTTTTAAAAATAATCATTTCAAAAAATAATCAATGATTTTTAATGCATGAAATCTGCAGCCATAGCTACTCCTCCAGGCATTTTCCCAGAAATGGATGGGTTGCGGATGATTCCTGAGGATATTTTCATTGGCTTAGTTACATTGTCTGACTAACTTGAAGTAACATCAGGGGATATTGTTTCAAGTACTCTTAATTAATTGAAATTGAGCATTATACACTAATTTTACAGTTTCTGTCCAGGTTTTTTTTTTTTTGGCTCAAAGACAGATGATAACCTGTTGAACCACAGAAAGGGGTGGAGCCATTTTATGTTTCTAATGCAGACTCAATTCAGTAGTTTCAAATGCTCCTTTATTGCGTGGATTGACGTGGTAGAGAGAAAAAGCAGATGAGACCGTGAAACTTCCCTTTTAACTTCTCTTAGACCATTTTGACATGATTCTTCCAGAAAAATGAGAAGTAGATCCAGAGCTTCCTCCTATTCATGGTAATAATGTAGCAAAGCACATTTGCACTGTCAGGTTGTTTTGAGAAATGCATTGTTACATTTTGTTTTCCTTGTTTCCAAACATCGTAGTATACTCACCCAAACCTAGCTTCAACAGTCTACCCCTGCTACATGGAGAAGGCTATTGCTGCTATGCTGCAAACTTGAACAGGTAAGTATTAAACACTCTATCATGTAACACAATGATAACTATTTGTGAATCCAAACATAGAAAGGGTACAGTAAAAATGGCACGCCTGTGTAGGACACTTACGGTGCACAGAGCTTGCAGGACCAAAAGTTGCCCTGGAGGAGTCAGTGAGTGAGTGGATGTGAAGGCCTAGGACATTACTATACACTACTGCAGACTTTATAAACATGGTACGCTTGGGCTACCCTAAGTTGATTTTTTTTCAATTTCTATCTTCAATATTAAGTTAACCTTAGCTTATTGTAACTTTTACTTTATAAACCTGTAATTCTTGTTTTGCATTTTCTTTTTAAAAAAACTTTTGAACTTTTGGTTAAAAACTAAGTCAAACCCGGGTCCAGCCGATGGAGTGATGGTTACGTGGTTGGACTCCCACAGAGTGGACCATGGTTTGAATCCCAGACCTAGTGACTTAAAACTCATGCCTGGTGCATGTGCATGCATGCTCAAAATCCAAGAGGAAAATAGAGGAGAAGGGATTGTGGCATGGCCATCCCCCCTAGGGGGGGTGATTTCTCTCTTTCTGTCTCTCAGTCTCTCTCTGTCTCTCTGGCAAGTGCATGCATCCTATACCAAATTTCTCCCCCCAAAACACTAAGTAAGATTCAAATATTCACATTAGTCTAGGCCTCCACAGGGTTAGGACTATCAGTATCACTTTCTTCTACATCTTCATCTTGTCCTACTGGAATGTCTTCAAGGTTAAGAACCCACAGACATGGAGCTGACATAACAACTACTTCTTCTGGAATACTTCCTTCAGGACCTGCCTAAGGCTCTTCCTGAGGGGGTAGCAGTCTTTGAGAAATTTTCTCATGGTATTTTAAATTTTTATCTTTTTGATTTGCTAGAGGGTATATGCACTTGCTAGAGATTAACACATATAAAGAGAGAGAAAGCAAGAAAGCATCCTGCAAGGGGGTTAAGGTCTTCTCCTTTCTCCCTCCTTTTGGGATTTTGGGCATGCATACACACATGCCCTGAGAGTTTCTCACGCTGCCAGGTCTGGGACTCTAACTGCATGTTCCCTCATGTGGGATCCTGCCACCTTAAACACCAGGTCTTCTTCTTCTTTTTTTTTTTTGGTCTTCCTTTCTTTTTATCATAGATTTATAAACAAATCATGCTCCCTGAACATTTTCTCTGTTAATGAAACTATGTTGGAGTCCATGTTTTAAAGCTTTCTAAAGAGCTTGTCGATGTGTATGAAGCCTATTTCCCTCCCCACAAATTTCGCGGGGGGTGAGGGGGTGGTTGCGTTCTTTTTTCTTCTCCTGCAGTTTCTTATCTCTTGCCTCTTCGTTGACTGTCTGTTTCTGTTCCAGTTCTGATGACTCGTCATTAGTCAGCTCCCCAGGAACCACCTCCAGGAGCTCCTCAATGTCTTCCTCACCTCCATCCAGGTTAAAACTATTTGCCATTTCAACCGCAGCCTCATGATTTTTGGCAGCATTCTCATCATCGACAAACCCTTTGAAGTCACGAATAAACTTCTTGAATGTCTTTCCCGATGCCATCACCCTGAGCCCAAGCAAGGTAGTCACGGGTGCTCAGTTCCTTTCAGAACTGCATGTCTTCTCAGCGCCTCCCTCGGTTAGAGCCATAGCCTGGGTAAAGAGCATCCTCAGATAACAGGCTGCAATAAATCCTGATCCATTTATTGGATCAAAGTGGTGACGTGTGGAGAGAGAAACACCATTTTGACATCGGAATACGCTCACCAATAAAAGAAAGAGGTGTAGTAAGCAAAATTTTGAGAAGTATGTTATTCTCCTAGCGCTTTCTCATTTCACTGGCACAGCAATTCAGGAGGCATCTTGGGTCATCCATGACTTCTCGTTATGCTTACAGTGTTTATTTTATTTTATTTTTTTGGAGAGGTTTTCGCTATAGGGCGCGTGAGCTCGCCAAACAGACAGAGAGAGACAAAGAGACAGAAAGCAAGAAATCCCCCCCCAGGAGGGATGGCCATGCCGCAATCCCTCCTCCTCCATTCTCCTCGCGGGATCTTGGGCACGCACACACACACGCCCGGCTTGAGTTTTACGCCACCGGGCCCGGGACGCGAACCGTGGTCGCCTACTTGGGAGGCCAGTGACATAGCCATTACGCTAACTGCTGGTTCCCATGCTTACAATATTTTATTCTGATTTTTTTTTTCTTTGTTTGGTATAGGCACATGTGCCCACCAGGGAGAGAGAGAGAGAAATCACTCCTACGAGGGATACCCACATTGCAATCCCTTCTTCATTCTCTTTGGATTTTGTGCAGGCATACATGCACCCGACACATTTTTTAAGCCATTAGGTCCAGGACTCAAACCATGAAGTCAGCCATGTGGGATCCAGCTGCCTTAGCTACCACGGTACTGCTTGGCCATTTTAAGTGTTTGCCTGTTTGCTAAAATTCCCTGTGTGGCCTTGAACATTGTCTATTTTTTTATTAGATCATTTAACATATTAGCTATTAAATTTCCTCTTTGATATTCCAAGATTAGTGGCATATCTGAGTCTGGTTTGAAGGATTGCTGAGTTCCTTGGGTGAGTGTTGTTTGAAAGACAGAAAAACAGCCCCTCCGACAGGGAATTTTGACTCCACAATCCACCCCTAGTTTCAGCCTGCCCCAGAAAATGGTCACGACATGCCTGACATAATTAAGGAAGTCTCTGGACAAAGACCTGGAACTTTCCCCTGTGGGTCAGGTTTACAGAGCATTGCAATTAACCACGATGCCATCATCTGGCCCCAGTAACTGTTCTGATTTTATCACAGAGTTTTTAGGTTTAGTTCTCCACAACCAATCCTTTCTCCGTGTTTCTAAAGGGCCAACAATATTCCCTTCTGTTTTTAAGGAAAGACACCTGATTATTCACCAGCGCTGTGGGAGGGGAACACTGGGACAAAACATAAGCAGCAGGACTAGGCTGCGGTTCCAGTAATGAGACTGGGCCTGCATGGGGAAGGTCCTGGGTTCACATCCTGGGACCTCCCCAAACACACCAGGCTGGCTGAGAGGGAAGTGAATTAGTGTGAGGACCCTGTTACCTTTCTCTCTGTCTCTGTGAAAAAAAAAAAAAAAAAAAAAACTTAAAAAAGAAACAGCATCAGCCCATTTACAAAACCTCTTTGCCTTAACATTTTTACGCCTACGATAGACCCTCTCGCCCATTCATGAATGATATCTTCGGTGATCAGCACCCTTCTCCGCTGTCACACACCTACACTGCAGTCCGCAAGGGTTGCCACTGTCATTCGCAGGGACCAGATGTGCACGGTCAGCATCTACTTTTCTGTCCATGGGAGTATCCAAGGCATTCCACTGTCTCACGAAGGCCTCTTCATGAAGAGTTCAACCTAGTAAATGTATTCACTGCTATTTCTTTTCTTTGCAGAGCTTTTTTCTCCTGCATGGTACTTTTTTTTTGGTCCCACTTCTCTTCAGTACTTGGCCCACCGTCTCCACCTCTCCTGACCTGCCACGGTGCTTATTTCCTTTAATACATTCAGTGACACTTGATTATATCCTGTCTCCTAGCTTTCTCCAAATATTTCATGGATCATGTCTTTCCAAAATGACTGGATTCCCAGAGGGAAAAAACATGTCAGTCCCATTTTGCATTCTCATGCTCCCTTGCAGGTTGTCAGACACAGAGCAGGCACGGGAGAAGTCCTGAGCTGAAACTAGCTTCATTTTGTTATCAAAAAGGGAAAAAGAGGGATGAGAGTGGGGGAAGCGGTGCTTTGGTGATCCATGTTACTATCATTTGAATGTTCGTTCCCTCCAAAACGCATGCTTAAATTTAATTGGCATTCTAATAGTATTAAGAGATGAAACAGTCAAGAGGTGATTAGTTCAAAGGGGCTCTGCCCTCATGGGTGGGATTAATGCCATTTTTTGTTGTTGTTGTTCATAGCAGCTTTATTTGTAATAGTTAAAAAGTGGAAACGACCCAATGTCTTTTAATGGATAAATGATTAAATTAATTATACTACATTTATAAAACATTCTTAAAATAACAAAATTATGACAGAGGAAACAACAATGACTGATTAACGCCATTTGTGCAGGCATGGGGTGTCTCTCTGCCTCTTTCCTCTCTGCCTCCTGGCACGCGATGGCACAGCAAGAGCACCTTTGCCAGAAGCTGTCACCTCGACCTTGGACTCCCAGCCTCTGGGACTATGAGCCAGTACATTTCTGTCCATCGTAAGGTACTCGTCTTTGGTTTTCTGGTAGAGCAGCACAAAGCAGACTCAGGCAGGTGTCAACTCTGTGAAGTATACCGGGGAGGGGGG
>NW_006159752.1:1155218-1221994 GCF_000334495.1 Tupaia belangeri chinensis
GGAGCCTGCTGGAAGAACCTACATCACCTAGAACTGAAATGAATTGACTCAAACTCTGATCACACTCTCCGCCCGCCCCTGATTTCGGCACTGCAGGGCTGGCTGGCTGTCCTTCGTCGACTGGGGAGTCAAGTCTGTCGTTGCACCCTGCTGAGTGCATTCGGGCAGGCCTCGCTGCCGCCTGCATGTCTTGTCCTCCGTGTGTCATTGTGGCTATTCTGCTTTCTCACAGAAGCCCTGCTGCAGGTTCGTTCTGTTCTGCTTCCCGCCTTTCATCAGTCACCTCGCGATGCCCTAGGAACCCATGCCAGGGTGCATGCAGCTGAGCAGGATCAGTTCTGCTGAGCATTCCGTTCCCAGGGAATCAGCAGGCTTTTAGATGCACTTTGCTGGTCACCCTGTTCTGCCGTTTGATGTTCAGCGTGCCTCGTAAATGTCAGGATGGAACTGCTCAAAATGACAAATGTGACATCTGCAGCAGAGCCCGCCACAAAGCTGTGTGTGTCAGCTCAGCTGGACACTCGCGGCCGCACCGGCTCCCTCTGATGCCTGCCCTCCGAAGAAGATGCTGTCTTTATCTGGTTTATTGCTTCATGTTTCAATCAGGGATTATTAGACAGCATGTCCCCGTGATAACAGACGCTGATGACAGCTTCGGCCACCCTCTGCCAGCGAACATATGCTAGCGTAATGGAGGATTTGCGTATTTTAAATTGCTACCTGACCTCGGGCTTCGGCGGGTTTATGATTTTTCCTAGCATGAGACTCACTGCAGAGTGGCTCCAGATTGCTTGCTGAAGACACTGAATACACGGTTCTTGTGCAGCATGCTTGCTTTCCTGGGCTACTGCTGAAATCCTGGCCAATCCCACCGCCTAAAACATTGAAAAACACCAGTAAGATGCATTATTTAACACTAATTTGCTGTTTAAATCAGTGACTTTCAGTTGTCGGTAGAAGAAAATAAAGCTAGATTTATTGTATACTTGGCTTTAATTTAAGGGTCAAAACATCATCAATTATAATATATGTTGATCAGGAGTATCATCAAAACTTTTCAGGATATCTCTGGAGAAGAAAATATAAAAATGAAGCCGAATGACAACAAAATAACTTACTCGTAGTTGCCGGATTTTAGGTCTATTCCTTCTTTATGGAAAGAGGAGGAATTTAGCCAACTGAAACTAAGTTGCATTTATACACAATGAAAAGAATAAAATAAATATTTCTGATATTATTAGTTTTGAATTGATCCACAAATAGAATATGGCACCCTAAATTGAATTTTAAGAAGTCCTTGTGTTATACTATTTTAAATAAAACTCCAAACAAATATTTGTATTTTAAAATAAGTTGTACAGGGATCAGCAGGTTGCACAGTGGTTAACCAACCATGGTTTGAGTCTCAAACCTGGTGACTTGGTTCTTTCTGATTTTTCCTCTCTCTTTCTCTCTCCCTCTCTCGTCAAATTAAAAAATAATAATGATAGTAAATAAATAAATAATTCTTCAAAAATAAATAAAAATAAAATTGGCATAAAAAAATAAGGTGTACTTTTGTGTATACGGAGTATATTATCTTTCTCCCTGTAGAAAATGTCAGCAAACCAAATCCTTGAAATCCATATAAGATGGGTTTGTTGTCACTGACGTTGTTGTTGTTTTTGAGAGGTCTTTGCTATAGGGCGTGTGCACTCGCCAGAAAAACAGAGAGAGACAGAGAAACAGAAAGTGAGAAATCACCCCCTAGGGGGATGGCCACGCCACAATCCCTTCTCTTCCATGCTCCTCTCGGGATCTTGGGCATGCATGCAAATACACCCGGCATGAGTTTAAGCCACCAGGTCCAAAACTCGAACCACAGTAGACTACATTGAAGTCCAGTGACAGGGAACCAGCAGTTAGCGTAATGGCTATGTCGCTGGACTCCCACGTAGTCGACCGCGGTTCGTGTCCCGGACCCGGTGGCTTAAAACTCACGCCGGGCGCATGTGCGTGCGTGCCCAAGATCCCGAGAGGAGAATGGAGGAGAAGGGATTGCGTCGTGACCATCCCCCCTGGGGGGTGATTTCTCGCTTTCTGTCTCTAATGTCTCTCTCTGTCTGTCTGGCGAGCGCACGCGCCCTATAGTGAAAATCTCTCCAAAAAAAAAAGAAGTCCAGCGCCATAGCCATTATGCCAACTGCTGGTCCCCCCATATAAGGTGTTTTTGAGTAGCTTTGTTAGTCAACACATAAAAGTAATTTATGATTTCCATTAAAGCAATTTGAAATTTACCTATCTGACACTAATGTCTGCATCCAGTATGTTTCAAACCCAGAAAATAAATAAATTATTATTCTTCTGGAACTCTGGGCTGTTAGTGACCCTGCTCAGCTGCAGTCCTTACTGATAGTCCCATCTTCAGTGGCTGTCTAGGGTGCCAAGAGGCTCTTGCTCTGTCTCCCAGTGCATACTCTCCTGAGCAAGCCTCGTACCTTCTTTGGCCCCTCCTTGTGAAGTCTCTTTTTCTCACTCTGTGTTTCTTCCCTCTCTTTCTAGCCCTCCATTCATACGGATTTATGTGTCAGTCTGTTGTAGCTTTGGCAGCAGAAATATACAAAATTGGGTGATCCATAAACACACAATGGAGCTTTGTTTGACTCAGATTTCTGGTGGCTAGAAAGTCCGGAGTCTCATGTGGGGCTGACCTCAGGCCACCTGCAACCTAGTGACCAGCAGGATCTCGAGCAGATGCCCACACGTTTCTGTCTGTGGTGGTGTCCTTGTCCCTCTTAAACCATCAGGACTCCATCACAGAGGTGCTGTCCTAATGTCCTTCTCACACCGAAGACCTCATCCTGAGACACCATGAAGAGATGTTTCCCGCTTAACACCTTCATAACAAAGGAGTCCCAACACAGGGATGTGGGGAGGCCATTCAAACTACAGCAGTAAGTTTATTTGTACATGCTTATTTCTAGAGTGGGCTCATCGGTATACACCAATGAGCAGCTTTCTTCATTGCTCTTAATGATATATCACAGTTATCGATGTTGCCCCTGTAAATGAGGTATTACTCACTTCATTTGCAGGATAACATCAGTTACTTTTAAAAATAGAAGCTTACATTTTAATAGTAGCACACATATATCCACAGAATAAAGGAACATGAGGCTACAGATGAGTAAAATGAATAGCAATAACTTCTTCCACTGCCCGTTGTACTCTTCAGAGACAACAGTGTTACAGGAGTTTTTAGAGGTTACGGAAGTTAGGATGTAGCAGACAAATTAGGAAGCAGATGAAAAAGAACCATTTTTCACCTTCCCCCTCTCTACTCTGATATGAGGAATTTAACCATGTATGCTACTTACCAGTGTCTTTCCTCTGCCTCTGGAATTTGTTGCCTTTATTATTATTATTACTCTTATTTTTATTATCACTGCTATTAGTGGCAGTTGTATTTGTAAATTTAGTACTTTTTTATGATCTCAAGTGACCTACTTAAATCTCTGACATGTGAGTTATCAAATTATCAAGTTCTTTTTATGTTAAGATAATACCAGCTGTTCCAACTTCCCAATCTCAGTGGGTTACCATAATAAAGGTTTGTTGTTCACACGCATCATCATCTAGTCTTTGTATCAGACAGCTCTCCTGAATGGCTCCATGGCTCCTCTCTCCCGAAAGCTTTTATACTTTTCTGTTTTATGTCATCGTGCTGAAAGTTCATGAGAATTTTTTGGGGAATCATATTTATTTTTTAAAAGGCTATTTTTTTTGCCAGTAAAAATATATCTTTCTTTACACCGAGGAAAATTTCACCTATTATTTTAAATTAGTTGTTCCTCCCATTGCCCCTATTTTCTCTTTTACAATGTTCTGTATTTTTATTTTCTTTTTATTTGCCAGAAGCTATCCATTCTCATTAGGGAAAGGCAGAGAGGAAGATGGAAAGAGGGAAAGTGAGAAAGCACCCCACACGAGGATGCTCACACTTCCATTGCACCGTCCCCATCCCTTTGGCTTTTCAGGATCTGGGCCATGCACACACATGCACACGGAGTGTTTCCTGGGCCGCCAGGTCCAGGACTTGAATTTGCATGGCCAGCCATGTGAGGTCCACCTCACATAACCATCAAGCCATTGGCTGGCCAAAGTTTTGTATTTCTAGAACATTAATATCTCTGTGTTTCCTCATTTTGTAGGCTTGATTTTCTCAAATTTTCTTTTATGTATTTAATGTTACTTTTTTTTTAATTTCCAGAAGATATGTGTACTAACTAGAGAGAGAGAGCAAGAGAGGAAGAAAGAACTCCCCCCACCCCAGTGTGACATGATCACATTATAATCCCATCTTCTCTATCTTGTTGGATTTTGGATATGCAAACACACAGCCAGGGCTGGATTTAAAACCTCATTCTACCACATGGAATCTGGCCTCCTTAACCACTAAGTTACAGGGGCAGCTCTTAAGTTTTCTTTTTAAAATTCAGATTCAGCTCCCCTTTGCTACCAGGCCAGACCTCAAGCTTTTGTTGTTGTTGTTGTTGTTGCTTTGTTTTGCCATAGGGAGAGAGAGAAAGACAGTGAGAAGGGGTGATAAATCACCTTTTGGGGGACAGGCCATGGTACCATATCTTCGCCTCCATTCTACTCTTGGGATTTCGGGCTTGCATGCCCATGTGCCCAGCATTTTCAAGTTGCTAGGTCTGGGCCTTGAACCATAGTCAACCATGTGTGAGTCTCGTACCTTAAGCACCATGCCATCTGCTAGCCCCTCAGGTTTTCTTTGTAAAATTCAGTCTTTAAAATCTGAATTTCTTTTATAATTTCAGATATCATGTTTCAGACTGTTGGCCTTTGTCTATAATATCTCTATTGATATACGAAATTTTCCTTCTCTCCTTTTTTCATTTTTTTCAATTTTTGCCAGCGGGCACACATACTTGACAGAGATAGATAGAGAAAGAGAGAGAAAGAACCACTTCCTACCTCTCTGTGGGGAGTAATAATACTTCAATTTCTTAGTTTCTCCCTCCTTCTGAGATTTTGAGCACACATAGTGTTATTCTCAAACCTCCATGTATAGAACTCGAACCACACAACTGGCCATGTGGGATCCAACCATCTTAACCTCCATGCTACGGGCTGACTTGAAATTGCCTTTTCAAACTCTGAAGTATATACTTATAAGAATCGTTTATAAATTTTTGCCTGTTTCTTCTAGATTCAACCGTTTTGATGTTATTTTGTTACTACCATCTTTCATAAAGTTGATTTCTTGTGAGTATCTATTGATTGTCATAGTTGACATGTACATACATGAATTTAAATGTTTAATTAATTAATTAATGTGGTACTTCTAAAAAAAGTTTTGTTTCTTTCCTCCATGGATGATAGAAACAGAGGGAAAAAGAGAAAGAGACAGGAACCCTTAATGGGTATTTACTTCATGAGCCACTGCCAGTCTCAACAAGCATTGGAGCTTAAGCATGTGTGCTAAGGCGTGCTCAGGGAGGTCCCCAGACTCTAATCCAGAATCTCCCCATGTGGATCAGCCTTGCTGAGGCGGCTACTGCACCACCATCAGGTCCTAGTTTATGTAGCTTACTTTCCCCAGCTGTTGAGAAGTCTTAGCTCCTCAACGGACTTTTCCTTTCGATGGACAAATGAACAGAAAATTCAGGTAAATTGATTATTTCGTCTAGGGTGTGTGGCTAGAGAGTGGTGCAAACTGGGCTTCTCATAGAGCTGGCTTTAAGATGCATGAAAACGTTTATTGGGGATTTTTCTCAAGATCAACTCTTGTGCAGGGAGGAAAGTAACAAAGTGGGAGAGAAGAAGAAGTCAGGCCATAAACAATCAACATGAAGCCTCAGCCAGCCCCACAGGGAGTTCCAAAACTGGACAGGCTCTTTAGTTACCCAGGTCGGTCAAACAGGATGGCTCTTTACACCCGTGCATGTATCAGTTATTGAAGAAGACAGGCCCCTGAAAAAAGGGGACATGCCTTGGGTGAAGGGCTTTTTTCAGTCTAAGGTGATTCTCTAATGTCTGGAAAGCTGAAGCCTATCCTGGATAATACACCCAGCATGGGAGGAATTAGCCCTCCAATCCAAGAGACTGCATCACAGCATGGTTCATCTGTACCAGGAGTATACAGGCAGTATGGGGAATTCCGTGTTGTGAAATGAGAACTTTGGTCTGGGTGGATCTTTTGTTTTTCCTTCTCGTTCTGTTGGGAAGAACCGACATTCTATCAAGTTCTAATCCCTTACTGAGACTTGTTATCTTCAGTTAGGGCCCTTCTGATAGGTTGCCTTCTTTCTTTAGAGAGCACTTCCTGGATTACCTTCTTAACTCGAAAGTAACACTTATGACATGCTATGTACTAGAGAAAAGAGAGGCAATCATCTCAAAACGTTCTTTGTTCAATCATCCTGTGGTCATCCTTGTCCTTCTATTGTTCTTTAATTGATTGATCGAGGGCATAAGAAGAGTCACATGGTTCACCAATGTCTTAGACTCCAGCTTCATCTTTTCTTTAAACATCTCTTTCTCAAAATTTTCCAAAAGTCTAGTCCAATCATAACACTTTTTATTACTTTCTTTTAAAGTTTATTCATCTATATTTTTCTATGAGGGAGAGAGAGAGAGAGAGAGAGAGAGAGAGAGAGAGAAAGCATTTCCACCGAGGCTCGATGCTGGGATCTACAAGCCTTCAGCCAGTCATAGATAACATGCAAGTGTGTGTCTGGCTTACTCACAGAGGTCTGTAGATAGAAACCAGAAACCTTCCCATGCCAGACAATCTCCCACAGTATCATCCTTTCTTGTTTTCTTTTCTTTCTTTCTCTTTCTTTCTTTCTTTCTTTCTTTCTTCCTTCCTTCCTTCCTTCCTTCCTTCCTTCCTTCCTTCCTTCCTTTCAGTGTGTGTGTGTATACCATTATATCTTTTCTTCTTAAGTTTACGTCTTCCTTTATTTTATTCTTGAGCAAGAAATTTATATATTAAGTGTTTACCTTGATTGTGAGTACCAAGTCAGTTCAGAAGTGTGGAACAGATTTTGGTTATGACCTCAGAAAGACATCTCACTCATGTCTACCACTTACTGCCTATGAGACTTACAGCCAATAATATACCCTTTTTAAGATCAAGTTTTGTTTGCTTGTTTGTTTGTTTCAGCTTCTTTCTTTCATGAGTGAGAAAATAAAGAGACAGAGAAACAGGGTCTTCACACTGCACTCCACCACCAAATTCAGCCAGGCCTGGATCAATGGCACATGTATGTCTATTGTATCCAGGGAGGTCTTGGGTATAAACCCAAAGTCCTGCCATGTAGGTCAGTCTTACAGAGCTCTGTGCCCCAACCCAGTTTGAGTGTTTCATTTTTTTCCCAGTTGGAATAATAATAGGCACTACCTGGAATAGACATTATGATATTAACAAGTTTAGCACTATGCTTGACATATGGCCTACGTGCAGGAATTGCTGGTTCACTGAGTTCCTTTATATTGCTGTTCCTTCTAATGGCATGGTCAATGTGTCTTGTATTCTCATGAAGAAGTACAGCTTTAATGCTTTTATAAAACCTAAACTCCATCAGAAAACCACAGTGTAAAAACATCTTAAAGATCCAGTGGAGCCTGCTACATTTTTAAAGTGACTTAACAATGTGACAGCTTAGGCAATGATGCATATAAAATTATCACCACTGAGTACTACCCTGAGATTTTACCAAATGTCACATGCGATGGTGAACAGCATTTACATTACATCCTTCTTGCTTAACACTTTGCTTTTTAATAATGTCTTATCTTTTATTCTTTGTAAAGTGGATTAATTAAAATAAAGATAACTATTTATTACCTAGAAGCAGGAGGTCAATTATAGTCTACCATAAGACATATTAAATGCAATTAGACTTACTCAATTGTGATAGCTACATGGCATAAAAGAAATAGCTCAGGTCAAAGCCTTACACTGGCCAGATATGTGACGTTGCTTCGAGTCTGTCATTTTAACTTTTGGCCAATAAGACAATAATAATGTTTGCTCCTGTATTCGTTTCTTAAAGCCGTGTTGTAGTCTGTTTTTCAATTGCTACAACTGAAGAAAAAAATGGTTTATAAAGAATAGAAACTTGTTCAGCTTGTGATTCTGGTGGTTCAGAACTGAGGGAACACATCTGGTGAGGCCTTCTTGGAAATTCTGCAGAGTACTAATGAATGGCCCTGAGGAGAGGGCAAGGACAGGTGTCACCTCCGGTCTTTCTCCCTCTCCTATAAAGTCACCAGGATTCAACGTGAGAACCCCATCTAGATGATCTTATCTAATCTTAATTACCTTCCAAAGACCTCACTTAATGCTGTACTTGGATTAAGTTTCCACCCTCTTTTTTTTTCATTTATAGGTACATCTTTATTAGAAATTAACCATTCTCACTACAGATCACAGAAGAAAACTTTTTTTTTCCTTTTTATAAATAGTTTTAATTTTATTTGTTATCATCAGTTTTTAAAATTCGCTACAGGGCACATGTGCTTACTAAAGAGTGGCAGAGAGATAGAGAGAGGCGCTACAGGGCACATGTGCTTACTAAAGAGTGACAGAGAGTTAGAGAGAGGTAGAAAGCAAGCCACCAGGTCTAGGACTTGAACTGTGGTTGGTCATGGAGGAATCCAGAGCCTCAACCATCACTCCACCTGCTGGCCCCCAAATTTCATTTTTTTCCTAAGTGTGTAAGAAAAGAGAGAATCATTTAGGACCGTGTTTCTCAAATTCAGCCAGTGTTTCTCAAATTAAGAACATATCCCTGGGAGAGGGAGCTGCATGTTTTCTGCAATGCTGTTTTACATTTTATGTCCTAATTTTGCTGATAACATAAACTGAATTCATACGCATTTGTTCGGGTTTACCAGGATGACCCTCTTAAATATCAGAGTGGTGCTGGGTGATTGCAGCATCTGCACCGCACCCGTGTGTACAAGCAAAGGCCAACCATGTGTAACTTCATAGTTTCTCAAATTGGGTCCTTGCACTGTTCAGAGAATTACTGACCATGTCCTTTGAGATTTGTGAGATGGCGGAGATGAGAACACTGGTTCAGAGCAGCAATTCTCAAGGTGGGGCAAGGAGAAACTCATAGTCGGACAAAAAAAAAGCACCCAAAATAACCAGTGATCTCATAATACAAACTCCATAAAGTCAAGCTTAGCAAAATAACTTCTGTTGCTGGGCAGTAGCAGAAAACTAATAGATTCATCCTGAAAGGGGTCTTGGATAAACATGGCTGAGAAACACTAGCTTAGAGTTAGAGACATACTACCCCGTGGAGAACTATTAGTGTCAAAGAGAAAGAACATCTTTCAGTCAGTAAGTAAATCCTAAATCAGAACTTCTTAAACTCAGAGGGCTAATCCAGAAGAAAGTCAAGATGGTCCATCAACCTTCTTATTCTTGTGACTACAAGCAAGTTGGTCTACTTTTCAATACTGAGCCAGAGTATTGTTGCCTAAAATTCCATCCGCCTGGAAGTGCTGTCACGATTTACAATGCCATCTGCTATCAAGGAATCTTGAGGGGAGACATCAGCTTGGGGCTTGCTCTGTAATCATTGCAGGGCTCAAATCTACAGCTCCCCTCTCTGCTATATGGTTATCAGATCTGTATATCCACCTATACACACTCTACCAAAAAAGACCTGAGAAACAGTCCTTGCTCCTGTGAGCCCTTGGAAATAATGTTGAATTTTATCCATGTGGCTGTGATATCAAGAAATACTAGGAGGTTTCATTTGAAGGGCAATTGACTGAGGATGTCTTGGGTCCTTCTGCAGTAGGAGCAGGTGGGCTTTATGAGCATTGCCACCTTCCCATGCTGGGGTTGGTTGTTCACAGACTCTTGAGCCATGTTGATAGGACATGATCAATCAGGAGAAAAACAAGTTTTCACCCTCTTAATAACATCACAATAGCAACCAAATTTCAACATATGAACTTGAGGGGACACATTCAAACCACAGCAAGCTGCCATAACAAATTTCCACAAGTTCTGTCATTTAAACAGAAAAAAAATGTATTCTCTCACAGCTCTGGAACATAAATATCCAAAATCAAGGTATTAGCATAGTTTCTGCTAGAGGTTGTGAGGGAGAATGTGTTCCAGGCCTTTCTCCTTGTTTCTGGTAGTGGTTAACCATCTTTGACGTTCTCTCCTTGTAGACCCATGACTCCAATTATTTCCACGGCCTCCACATTGCAGTTTTCCATCTGAGACTCTCTTTCTATGTATTTACATGGCATTCTTCTCTCTGAGTGTGTTGCTATCCTAATTTCCCTCATTTCACACAGACATCAACCAGTGGATTAGGGCCTGTTGTATTTCAATAGAACTTTATTTTCAATTAATTGCATCTGCAAAGATCCTGTTTCTAATTAAGATCACATTTGAAAATACTGACGATTAAAATTGGAACGTATCTTCTTGAGTAACAAAATTTAACTCATAATGTCTCATCTTAGACATTTTTATTGAGGTTATTGTAGTTAAAGTGTTCTGCGTGGTATATAAGAAACCTGAATAAACAAAAGATGACATATTTTAGACAGTGTTCTAGAACATTCTGGAATAGATCTGGACATTATGAACAAAAGGAAACTGAGGACAGTAATTTATAAGTAACTGGGGATTAGTTTTGTTCTCATTTCTGTTCATCTAAATACTTCTGTTAGATTCTTCTCTCTAGGTGTACATTAACATTCTGTTTTCCATGTTGTGTAACAGAAAATGACTACTAAAACTTCCCACAGATGAAAGGATATGCCAGTTGGAAAAGTACCATATGAACCCAGAGAAACAGCAGAAAATTCAGGGGGCTTTTATTACTTACTTAATTTTTCTCAGTAGAGGAGGCAGATTTGTGCTTTACAAGAAAGAATATTTAGACACATAATGGAAGGAGCCAATGTTAAAATTTTGTGCAAGTTGTTCTGAGGAAGAAAGATTGTTGTTAGTAGGATGGTATTGTTTATACATTAGAATTAGGGTATATTAGGGCCCAGGCTGAAGCTAGAAACCATGCTCACTTAGTGGACTCACCTCCTCGTACGTTTTTTACCAACAGTGGTCAATGACTCCAGTAGATCAGATGACGTCTAGATGGTATATCAGATGAACTTACAGATGAACACACACTTGTGCTGTGTCACAAAAGAGGACAGTCGAAATTCATTTAAACCTGTTTTAGAGCATCTTCAGGGTTAAATGGTTCATTATGAAATCAATATATAAAATTGTAGTCAAATAATTTTTCACATTTCTTTATAAATATCTTTAACCCTGAGCTTCTGAGGAAACCTATCATTTACATTTTTTTCTTTTTCTGTAAGTCAGGACTTCTGAGTAAGTGAGTTTTGAATTGCTGACTTGTGACTTGAAGTCACACACACAAAATGCATGTCTGCTTTCTAAATATGAATATGCGTGTTGATTTCATAGCACAGAAGCTTAGGTAAAGACCCTTTGTCTTTTCGTAACCCCACTGAGTGTTTGGCAGAATCACACAGAACAGGAAGCAACCCAAACTCTTGCCCCGCCAGTTCATTTTTTAAAGATATATTTAAACATTACTTTCTACCACTCAAAACTGAACTCTCTTTCATATCTTTAAGGTTTTACTCCTTCCTTTTTAATTTTTTTTTTTATTTGCAGTAGACGGGTTAGATGGAATATGATGAAAATCAATGTGAGGAAAACAGAGGCATGGTAAATTACTTTCCTTAAGACCTTATTTTTTAACTCTTCTTTCTTTCTGATTTTTTTCCTTCGACTCAACTGAACTCTTCTTTCAGTGGTTTTTAACCTACTCATTCTGATATCATCTTCCTCTCTCCAATCTGCCCTGTTTTTCATTCCTTAAACAGTACTAGTTGAATGAACAATCTTTCTAAAAGCTTTCTCACAGGTGATAAAAATCTGAATTTTTCCTTCTTTCTTCTCAGAGAGTGTTGGAATAGTAACTGACAGAGAAAGCAGTTCCTTAATGTGACTGTTAGAAGAGGAGGGTTAGAGAAACAGTGTCTGTTTGATGAATCGTTTTCATTGTTTATTTTTCATTTTGCTCCCTAAAGCAGTGTCCTCCAGGCAGAATATGTAATTGCAAAAACAGGAACCTTGCATTCTCTTCCAAGCTGTGCACTGATTTTCTGTTCTGCTTTAGGCCTTTGTATTTATGAATGGAAAATAATTGTTAAGAAAAATTGCCTTCATTTTATGGCCATTTGGGGCCTGCCTCTTGACTTGGGGTGATCGTTGCCCTTTTCACAGGAAAGTACGCAGATGTAGACTCCCATACAGGCTCAGGTTCTAGCTTCCTAGCAGTCATTGGCCTGTGGGTATTAAAAGGGGTGGTAATCTCTGGACTTTATTCCTCTGTGATCATAGTTTTGGAGCAGCAGTATTTCAAGCAAGTCTAAGTCTCTCTCTTGCCAGCTATTACGACACTCAGTATTTCTTTTCTTCTCTTCCAGACCTCCAGTCTGGGCAGTAGACCCTGTTTCCCGACCGGGCACAGCCATTCCCTGACTCTGTCATGTTGCAGCACCAGGGAGGGGTGGTGGGGGCAAAGACCTGCTTTTCTTCTTGTTTCGTGTCAGAGCAGCTCTAAGCTAGGCATCTAGGAGGACAACGCCATGGAGAGTCTTCAAGGAAGAGCTGCTTTGGGTTTTTATAAATAGCACCTCCCCATCTGTTAGACATTTTTTTTTTAAATCAGACACTATATTGTGCTCAGAATTCCTGCACATTTTCACTTGCTAAGACTTTGTATTACTCCAAGGTTTTCATGCCCCTAGGATGATTTATCTCTCAGGATGATTCACAGTCTTTACAACAAGATTTATCTAACTTAGGTAAAAACAGGCATCTCTGTAGTAACTATAGTTCTGTGCAATACTGATCTATTCAAAGAAAACAAGTTTAAATGCGAATGTGCCTACGTATGTATATATGGGGCAGGTGGCTGTGCATGCATGCTATAAGGTGAGAGATAATGGGACCATTTTATTTGAAAATAATATCAAACTGATAGGAAAGTTTAAATATAAGAAAATATACAAATACCCTTTCCAAGAAAATATACAAATACCCCTTCCCTACATTCTTCTATTTCTGAAGTCTCAAAGTAAATGGGAGATTCATCCATTTCTCCTTGCAGTTGTATCAGTTTTTGCCTTACTTAATTTGAAGCTCTGTGGTTATGTCCTTACATATGAAAAATTGTATTTTCTAAGACAATTGACCAATTTCTCATCATGCAACATCTTTCTTTATCCCTCATAAAATCCCTTACTCTGGTCTATACTGTCTGGAATTGATATAACTACTCCTGCAGAAGGGTATATTTTTCTCTGTTCATTTACTTATAAGAAATCTGTGTCTTTATAGTAAAAGTGGGCTTCTTGTGGAAAATACACACTTGAGGCTTGTTTTTTTGATCCACTCTGACAAAGCTCTGTCTTTTAATTGATGCATTTAGACCATTCATGTGGAAAGTGATTAGAACTATAGTCGTATTAATATCCACCATACTCACTACTGTCCTGCATGAGTTGTCTTTGTTATTATTTTTTGTCTCCCAGTAGTTTTCTTCCTTTTTTTTTTTGTTTTGATTGTGAATTTTGAAAGACTCGATTTTCTCTCTTTTCTTAGAATTCACACTAAATATTGGCAACTAATACAGGCCCACTTTCAAATAACACTGTATTTCTTCATGGATAGAGTGAATACTGCATAATAACAAACGTAATCCAAGTTCTTCTTCTGTATCTCTCATATCACTGCTGTCATTCATTTCACTTATATATAAACATAGAAATGAAATACATATGTACACATATGTACATACTTAAGAGGCCTTCAAAAAATTCATGGAAAATGTACATTATAAAAAAACTAGGTGTATGGGACCAGCAGATGGCGTAATGCCTATGTCACTGGACTCCCGTGTAGTAGACAAAGGTTTGAGTCCCAGACCTGATGGCTTAAACTCACACCGAGCACATGTGTGTGTATGCTCAAGATCCTGAGAGGAAAATGGAGGAGAAGGGATTGAGACATGGCCATCCCCCCTGCGGGGTGATTTCTTGTTTTCTGTTTTTCTGTCTCTCTCTGTCTTTCTGGCGAGCACATGTGCCCTATAACAAAACCTTTCAAAAAAAAAGAAAAAGAAAAAAGAAAGAAAGAAAGAAAGAAAGAAAGAAAGAAAGAAAGAAAGAAAGAAAGAGCCAGGCATGGATTTATATTTTTTGTACCAAAATAAATTTATATTTAAATTCTATTTTATTATTGAAGTCCCCTTGTGTATACATACATAAGACAGATACATGAGCATGCATAAAAGATTACTGATACATAAAATTTTTATAATTATTTTATTTAACTTTACTTATTTATTTATTTTAGTTTGACCAGAGAGGAACAGAGTGAGAGAGAGACAGAGAGAAGGAAAGTGAGAAAGCAAGTCACCAGGTCCTAGACTTGAACCATGGTAGGCCATGTGGGAGTCCAGCGTCCTTAACCACTACACCACCTGCCAGCCCCACACTACTGATATTTTTATTTTGAAAAAATTGTTATCCGTTAGATCAATTATAAAAAGAAAAAGAAGAATTTTTAATTTTTCCTTCACTAATTCTTTCTTCAGTGCTCTTCCTTCCTTTATGTGGATTTTGGTTTCTGCCCTGTAAGATTTACTTTTTCTCTAGAGAACTCCATTTAAACATTTTTGTGAGGTAAATCTGCTGACAATAGAGTCCCTCAATTTGTGTTTATCTAAGAAAGTTCTTATTTATCCTTTACTTTCAAAGGATAATTTCAAAAGGTACAGAATTCTAGGTTGGTGGGGTATTTTCTCCACTCTGTTCGCGTGGTTTCTCAGTGGAAGCCTGATATGGTAATTACATTTGCTCCTCGCTAGGTAGGATGATTGTTCGCTCTGTCTTCTTTTAAGAAGGTTTACTTTATGTTTGGTCATCAGGAGTAGAAAATGATATGCTTAGGCATAGTTTTCTTTCTGTTTTTTATTTTGCAATTATTTTGCATGGTATCCTCCGAGCTCCTGGATCTGTGCTTTGGTACCTGAAATTAATTTGAGGAAAATTCTCAGTCTTTTTTTTTCAATTTTTTTAATTAATTTTTTTCTTTTAGTATTTTGTTTGTATTTTCGTTTTGTGTTTGTTACACCCTTGTGACTGTCCCAGAGTACTTAGACATTCTATTCTTTTATTCAGTCTTTGTCCTCTTTGCTTTTCAGTGTTTGTTTTATTTTTGTTTTTGCTACAGGGCATGTGCACTTTCTGGAATGAGACATAGAGGAAAAGAGGGAGAGACAGAGAGACAGAAGGTGAGAGGAAATCACCCCCTCAGACCAGTCAGCTCTGATAAAACCTTAGTCAGACTTCTGTTAATTAATTCTGTTATCAGAAAGGACACAATATTATGGTATATTTGCTTGCTGGAAAAGTCGTGATGCATTTTTACATAGGAAAAAGTAGAAAAAAATACATCCTGACTTTTCTGACAACCCAATATTTCAAAAAGGGTCCTTCTCCCTTCTTTGGATGGAAGCATGAGGATTGTTTTCTTTTCTCCAATGTTTATTATGAGCACTTGGTTAACCTTCTGGAGGTAAAACTCTTGAAAACAATGACTCCCTGTGATTGGGTGCCCCTGTAGTTGTTATCTTTCGGACGTCCACACTTACCCTCCAGCAATTCATCTGGCTTTTTCACCCTGGCACTGGATCCTGCCGAGTACATTTTTCTCTGGTTATTCTCCCCCTCTGCTTGTCTGTCTCTCACTGTAGGGTAGTGATGGAGCCCTGATCTTATTTTTCTTGCATATCTAAGAGCAGTTGTTGATTTTGCAGTTGTTTGTTTGTTTTCAGGTGTGTATTTGTTGCTAGGATGGAATGGTGACTATCAATCTCTTTTAATATGAATTATGAGGTTCATCTATTTTTAACATTTTTATGCATTATCATTTGACTTTTCTTTCTCTGTAAAAATATATCTATGTATAATGTATAAGAATTACCCAATTCTTGGGAATGTACCATTCTCTAACAGAACTACATTACAGTTATCAACTCAGAAAACTTAACATTGATATGACCTTTACACTTAATCTACCATTAGAAGTCAAATTGGTTGGGACCAGCAGTTGATGTAATAATTATACTGCTGGACTCCCATGTAGTTGACCACAGCTTGAGTCCCAGATCCTGCAGTTTAAAACTCATGCATGCCCATGATCCTGAGAGGAGAAGTGATTGAGGTATAGCCATCCCCCTCCTGGGGATTGATTTCTTGATTTCTCTCTCTGTCTCTCTGATAATCACACATGGCCTAAAGCAAAAGTCTCTCTCTCTCTAAAAAAAAAAAAAAAAAGTCTAATTTTGTCAAATGATCTTTCAATGTTTTTAATAGTATTCTTCTTCTTTATTAACAATCTAGTTTATTACATTTAATTTGCATGTCTCTCTATTTTCTTTTAGCCTAGAAATTCTAGAACAAGGGTCCCCAGCCCCTGTTGCCCTGTCCTTCATCCCTTGGTAGCATAGTGAGTATAGGGGAGAGGGGCAGCGGATGTACAAGTGAGAGTTCATCTATGTTTATGGCCTCCCTCCATTACTCACACTGCCACCTGGGCTCTGCCACTGGTTGGGTCAGTGAGGTATTGGAGTTTGAACCCTATCGTGCGACTGTCCCATTGCATATTCATTGTAGATTGCAATGTGGTAGTAGTGAAAATGGAGTTCACAGTGGATGTAGTGCATTTAGGTAATTCCAGCACCAACTTCCCACCATGCATCCATTTAGGGATTGTCTTCCATGAGACCAGTCCCTGTGCTGGAAAAGTTGGGAACCACTGGTCTAGAATACTTCCACAGGATTCATTGTGTATTGTGGCTTTGATTTGTTAAGGCATCATTTTCTGTTGGGTTTGTCATCATCTTCTTGTAATTAGATTCAGGTTATAAATTCTTGGCCATATCACATCCGGAGGCACGTGATGATCACGTGGTCCTTATCAGTGATTATATGTTTGACCAATCTCTCAAGGTGTTGCTCAATTTCTACACAATATCATTATATTTTATCATTCATCAATGAACGATCCATGTGCAGACTTTTAAGAACTTTCAAATATCTTATTTCTCATCAAAATATTGCCCCCGATTTAATATAGATGGATGATTTATGCCTACATTAGTCTTTATTACGAATGTAAGAAAATGATTTTCCAGTTTCAGAACTCGGTAGATTTACTATAATAGTTGGCACTCAGTATTGTGTTGTAAGCCAGATAAAAGCTGGGCCTGGCTCCATGGTGTAATGATAAAGCACTATACACAGGAAGCCAGGTCCCACAGGGACGAGCACATTTGGAGTCCAGGCCCACACTGAGCTGAAAACAAAACAAAAAACGTGGTGGGTACACACATGCATGGCAGGATCCTGATAGCATAGAGAACTGGAGGAAGATGGTTGTTGTGATGAAGTCCCATTAGGGGTGCTTTTATTCTCTCTCTCTTTCTCTCATGCATGCATGCACATGTACCCTCTAGCATTAAAAAACAAATTAAAACCGCTTTCTCTTAAATAAGTTTGTATTATTTGATCTAGATGTTTAAGTCTGCTTGCATGCAGACTTACACACACACACACATACACACACACACAGACACATACGTACTTAGTGGATGATAAACCTTTCTTCTTTATATTATTTATGAAAACCTTCTTTGTTCTTATATTGCTGGTGTGAAAATCTCCGAACATTCTTACCAGCAGCAAATCTCAGAAAATGTTCAATAATGGAAGCTCTGGTGAAATCTATCTTCTTAAAATAGCATTCATTTTTTAAAGTATATTTGAAAACATTTAGTCGTAAGTTATCAGTAGAGAAAATTAAAACTGAAGCTCATGCGCTATCAGAATTAAACAAAAAAGACAAACAGAATCTTATCTCTGCTCTGTATCTAGAAGAGAAATAAACATGACGAAGACGTAATGGACCATTGACATAAAAATACAGCTCTTGAATTAGTATAAAGAAGAAAAGTCTACACTAACACTCCTTCTTTCATCAGTTATTACATGGTTTACACTGGGCCCAACAAACCAATTTAAAGACCTATTTTAACATTAATGTGAGCCAGGAGAGGAAAAAAACAATACCATCAAGATAAAAGAAGTATTTCGAGTACTTGGAAATATACTAACCTCTCTGTGTTTGGTTGGTGACACGTAGATTGCCCGCTATCTTTTATCTAGTTCTTTCTATTCCCTCAATCGTTAAATTAAAATTTTAAAAAGGCACTTAGTTCTACTTAATTCTATTGCATGCCCTGTTCTTTGACAACTAAATATCTCAGAGGCTATAAAGCACGAGGTTCTTGGCTAGCTCCTCTATGTCTGAAAACTGTGGTATGATTCTGAGGAGATTTTTTTTTTTTTTCAGTTAGGTAAAAGAGCATGTGCATATGGACAGCATATAAAGAATTGAGGAAGTCAAAAAGAAAGTCAAGTTATTTTTCTGACTATATTAACTTCACATATTGATTGGAATGTGCTTGATACCGTAACTCTTTTAAGGCCAAACAGAAAGAACATAGCAACAATTATTTTTTGTGCATATTTAGCTCAATATCTTGGATGGATCTCTGGAAGTGTTATATAAATGCACACGAACTCACACTCTCCTTATGGTTGTGCTTTAACCAAACGTCATCCATATTCCCTTAAGCAAGAACATGGAGTTGAGTTCAGTATCTGAGTCCAGCATGATGGCAATGGGAGCGTTAGGCAGAAGACCATGCCTGGTAGTACCAGTTACCATGACAAATAGCTGTATTCACCTTTCTGGCTTTTGTAAGTGATAAGAAGGTATTACAGCTGCTGAAGTTGCTGCTGTAGCCTCCAAGAAACTGGTGGAGGTTGGTAAGAGGTACTAAAGATGCCCTTGAATTTGAAGAGAGTAAAGAATTTCATGCTCTCAGCGAGTGTCATAGTGGTTAAGGCACTGGACTCCCACATTACTGACCATGGTTCGGGGCCTGAACTTGGCGACTTGAAAATCACACAAGGTGCATGTGTGTGCATGCCCAAAATCTCCAAAAAGAAGAAAGTGGAGAAGGGACTGCAGTATGGCCATTTTCCTGGGGAGTGATTTCTCACTTTCCTTCTCAGTGTCTCTCTCAGCAGTAAACATGTACCCAGAGATTGCCTTTTAGGGTTACCTAGAGATACAAAAGCACGTAACAAATTCTCTCAGTGCAATACATTACAATATTCTCTCAAGCCTCAGCTTCCTTTTGTGGGCAACTTGCTTCCTTCTTGCAGAGCCTGCTAAAGGCAAAAGCTCATTCTCAGTTTATTGAGCTTCAGTTCCAACTGAAACTTGGTTTCAGACTTTTGAAACATTGATATGGAAGATAACAGAGAAAAATGCAGATTCCTATTTTGCCAGGAGTCGAAAGCTAGGAAACAGCTTTGTCCACTCTGCTTTTAAGGAAGTAGAAGGAAGTTCCCTTTGGCCAGATCTTCAGTTATTCAAATACACCTTAGAGATCACACCAAGAAAGGCATTTCTCTGAACTGCTGTGGTCCCAAGGAAGAAATTGCTTTATATAATAACAGAAAATGGTGTCTGTGTATCATGCTTAGCTGCATTCTGGTTTGTCCCCTTGAGAGAGCTTTTATTTTCTCATAAGTAAGGTTTGGAACTGCTCTATGCCTGAAAACTGCTGTATAATTTTGCGGAGTTGTGTATTTCTTTTTCTAGTTGAGTGCAAGGGATTGGGAACCCAAGGCCTGAAGATGAAGGCTCTATTATAATAGACAAGTGTGGGAGATTTTGGTATAGGCAGGCCAGGCCCTGGTAACGAGGAAAGCTCAGTTCATGTCACAGAACTCGCCCCCACAGCCCTGCAATGGCATTCTCCTGAAGTCACTGTCCACAGAAATACCACTGAGTCTGCATCTGTGGAGCACTGTCATGAGAAATTTCCACCTAGACAGAGCAGGCTGAAACAAAGCAAACAAAGGAAAGGATTCTACCTGGGCCGGCATTAGGATGATCACCTGGACTCCACAAACAGCGGTGGCCCTGCATAACATGTGCCAAGGTCTTACAGATTTCAGGATGATTTTAAATCCAAGAGTCACAGATGGCAGCGGGGCATGTGCAGCAGGGCTCGGCTGGATTCTGTGATGGGGGGCAGGCTGAGCTCGGGATCACCTATAGTGACTTTGCTGAAGCAAAGCGTGGAGACCGTGAGTTGGAAGGTGAAGGAGGAATACATGTGGGCAATAAGGGTGTTCGTGAAACAAAAATCCTATGAGTTTAGGTGGCATCTTGAGATAGTTGAGGTGGGCATTTCAAAGAAAGGGACAGGACGCGTGTAAGCTGTATTTCCCTATAGTATTGATCTTAAGTATTCTGGAATCTCCTGACTTTGGTAAAAACTGGTCTGTTTGGAGGAGCCATCTGCTTCCTTAACATTTCAGTTTGGTGATGTGACATTTTAATATGAGTAGCTTCATTTGGGTCTGGTCTTTTGCACCTGTGCTCCTGGAGAGAGAGAGAGAGAGACGGAAAGGAAAAGTAAGAAATCACCCCCTAAGGGGGATGGCCGCACCGCAATTTTCTCCATTATCCTGGGATTTGGGGCATGCACGTACACACACCCAGCACAATTTTCGAGCTGCCAGGTCCAGGACTCCATCCATGACTGACCATGTGGGAATCTAGATCATGAACCACTATACCACATGCTGGCCCCTGGGATAGTACTGTCAAATGTGAATGTTGGGCCAGCTGCTGGCATGATGGCTAAGGTGCTAGGTCCTACATGGCTGACTGAGTCGTTCAAGCCCCAGACCTGGTGGCTTGAAGAGCATATGGGTTTATGTGTATGTATGTCCAAAATTCAGAGAGGAATATGGAGGAGAAGGGATTGCACTGTGGCCATCCCCTATGGGAGGCGATTTTCATTTTCCCTCTCTCTCTCTCTCCAGGGAACATACATTTCCTATAGCAGAAATCTAAAAGCAAAACAAAATGAAAAAAAAGTGAATACTAAGTTAGGGTTAGGCCCGGAGTTCAATTAAACAATTTATTTAAACACTTGACATTCTATCAATATCAGTTCATACATACATTGTTTTAAAATAGCTTAACTGTTTAGTTAAGCTATAACTTAAGAGAACTACCAGTTGAGGAGATGAAAAACTAATTATAATGCAAATCAAGGAACTGAGAGGATGATGCAGAGAAGGAAAATCAGAGGACTCTGGTGGAAGTACCTCAGTGTATGACAGGTCAACCTGACAAAGGGAATGCCTGTAAGAGGGAGCACCGAGAACCGGGACAGAAGTTCCTCTCAGAGTAAATTTCACTTAGAGTATTTGGTTTCTGCCCAGTCAGTAATTTATATCCAGTGTTAGCTTTTTTTTTTTTTTTTCTTTTTTTGGAGAGGATTTTGCTATAGGGCACATGTGCTCACCAGACAGACAGAGAGAGACAGAGAGACAGAAAGTGAGAAATCACCCCCAAGGGGTGATGGCCACTCTGCAGTCCCTTCTCCTCCATTCTCCTTTTGGGATCTTGGGCACACATGCACACGTGCCAGGCGTGAGTTTTAAGCCACCGGGTCCGGGACTCGAACCGCGGTCGACTACGTGGGAGTCCAGTGACATAGCCATTACACTAACTGCTGGTCCCACCAGCGTTAGCTTTTGAGCAAAGCTCAAAACTTTTACCTACAAACAAATCCAATAAAAAATGAAGAGTTCAGGCCACCAGGTGTGTAGAGGTTAAGGTGCTGGAACCCACATGGTCGACTGCACAGCTTCATCCTGGAACCCGTGGCTTGAAAAAAATGCTGGAGTGTGTGTGCATGCCCAAAATTTTGAAAGAAGAGTGGAGGAGAAGGAATGTGGCGTGGCTCTTTCCTCTGAGGAGTGATTTCTCACTTTTCTTCTTCTCTCTCTCTCTCTGTTTGTCTCTCTTTCTTTGTCTCTCTCTAATGAGTGTGCCCTATACCAAACATTAAAAAACAAAAATTAAAAGTAAGATGTTTTTGACCCATTGTGGACTTTGTAATATTTCAAAGTTAAAACGTGACCTTGAGCCAAAGGCATGATCTTGGCTCTAGAGAGATGGTCCCAGTTGAAAACAGATAGGGTCCAAACTGACACTCAAACTTATGACAGTTGAGGTGGGGTTGATGGACAGTGTGGAGGAGATTGTCTGGCTGAATTAAACCCCAACCAGCCATAATTTAAAGAGTCAGAAGTCATTAGTTTCCAATGCTGTTCTCTTTGTACCAATAAAACTTGTATTTTCCTTTCTTTGCCAGCCTCATTGCTCTGTAACTCAATGTCAGCCCGTGAGTGAGACCTGTCTTAGTGACAGTGACAACTGTAAATTTCAGCAGCATAAATGTTACACACATGCATTTGGGTTTCTGAAGGTTAATTGAGTTGGGCTGTTTTCCAAGCTGCACCCTGATTCTCAGTTCTGGCTGAGAAAGTCAAAAATACTGAGAATCTTCTATGGCCCAGAAGGTTTGCCATGTGTTCCCTAATAAGACCAACCATAAAGTTAACCCCAAAAGTGAATTGAAGCAGAGCCTCTTGTTGAACTGAATCAGTGGCTCCAATTTCAATTATGAAGAAATCAGACAAATACTCTTTTGATTTGTTTGGATGTAACGTAGCAGCTGGCTGCTAAGTCTCTGCCCTTTACAGAAGAAAATTTGGCTGCAAGTGTCCAATTCCATAGCCTGTGGACATGGAAAGGCCCCATTCGCGTTTATGTGAATCATTGGCTTGTTTGCCCAATTCTTGCGTTTCCGGTTGTTCTTACTATTACATCTCACCCAACACTAATGAGAATAAGAATCTTTTTATCAACTAGCTTTGGGAATCCCTACTGGATATTTTGTGGTGGTCAAAATGAATCTTATTCCCAGCCCAGCAGGTAGTATGGAGATGAAGGTGCTGAATCTTTCATGGTTGACTCTGTAGTTAAAGCCCTGGACTTTGTGACTTGAATATCGTGCTGGGTATGTGTGTGTGTGCTGAAAAATTCCAAGAGGAGACTGGAGGAGAAGGGATGGTGGTGTAGCCATCCGTTCTAGGGGGAATTTTCTCACTTTCTCTCTCTGTGTGTCTCTGGAAAACACCTGCACCCTAGGGCAAAAACTAAAACTGAAAATGAAAAAGAAATCCATATTCAACGAGCATTCCATGTGAGCAACATAATTTACCAAAATTATACTTGGCAGTTACAGGAGAAAGCACCTTGTTCATAATTTAGTCATCCATGTCATGCTTCTTCTTTTTCTCTTCCTGAATCTTTATCTGCTGTCCTGACCCTGACTCTACTTTCCTTTCTTCTCTTCTTTCTATAAAAATATAAAATACCTTTTGAGAGAGATTTTTGCTATAGGATACATGTGCTCTCCAGAGAGATAGAAAGTGAGAAATCACCCCCCAGGGGGGATGGCCACGCCACAATCCCTTCTCCTCCATTCTCCTCTCGGGATTTTGGGTACACACGCACATGTGCCTATTGTGAGTTTCGAGTCAGCGGTTCTGGGACTCGAATCACAGTCAACTATGTGGGAATCCAGCAACATAGCCATTATACCAACTGCTAGTCCCTTAAGTACTTTCTTACATAGAATCTAGCAATCACCTTTTCAAATCTGAGCATTTACTTAAGATCTCACTCTCTCTTATGGCTTATAAAACTGCTCCACACGGCATATAACAGTGTTCTTAAGACGTCTTCAGAAAAAATCTAAGAAAATAAAATTTTCTCATCTCATTGTTTTATATAATGATATGTATTAACCTAGTATTTAACAGTTTGTAAGATCCTTTTTGCGTAAGCAATCTTCCTTCATCATCACAACCACCTTGAGAGGGAGTTGGTGCCACTTAGTTCACAGCTGAAGAAAACCAGCTTTATGGTTTACAGAGACGAACGCATTGCTTAGCAAATGCTCATACAGAGGGAAAACTGGGGCTTGCTGTCATGTGTTTGCTCTGTAAGTTCCCTGTCCTTTTTTCTATGCTACCTTGCCTTTTCTGTTATCATAAACATCAATATACAGTCACCTCTGTGTGAGTAATCTAACTGTTCGAAGTCTGGGTCATTAAACATGATCACAACCCTTTTTCAGTTCCTTTTACAAGAGGTGAAAAAATCACTTCCCTAGCCATTGAATTTGGGTTTACTAATGTGCTTTGATGAAATTATATATAATATTGCATGACCTTTAAACTCTGGCCTCAGGACTCTTTTGCAGGATCCAATCTCATATTCTTGGAACGTTTCTGATGCTTTGTGAAAAAGACTAGAATGAAAGACCATGTGGAGAGAGATGCCCAGCTGCCTGAGCCCATCCAATCTCAACTTGAGGCTCAGAACTGTGGGAGGAGCCACCATGGAGACCCTTCACCTCCAGCCATGCTGGCAGTGACTACAGCTGTCAGAGAGAGCCCAGTGGAGACCAGCAGAAGGGACAACCTGCTGACCTACAGAGTCAATAGAAATAAACTTGTTTTGCAGTGGTTTGTTACACAGCAATAGATAGCTGATGCAACACACATTTTTACAAATTACTACAAGAATGCATAGGTATATTTAAAGTTTATTTTGAGAGAAAATGTATTTTTGTTGTTACAAAGGGAAGTCAGGATATGCTCACATATTCTTCTTATTTCTTGAATGCAATGTGAAGCATATGGTGGGTCAAAGTTTTTTTTTTGTATTTTTTTTGTTTTTTTGGGTTTTTTTTAGAGGTTTTCGCTATAGGGCGTGTGCGCTCGCCAGGCAGACAGAGAGAGACAGAGAGATAGAAAGCGAGAAATCAGAAACCACCCCCCCCAGAGGGGATGGCCATGCCGCAATCCCTTCTCCTCCATTCTCCTCTTGGGATCTTGGGCATGCACGCACACACGCCCGGCGTGAATTTTAAGCCACCGGGTCTGGGACGCGAACCACGGTCGACTACGTGAGAGTCCAGCGACATAGCCATTATGCTAACTGCTGGTTCCCTCAAAGTTTTTAAATTTTGCTATAGCACATGCATTTATCAGAGAGAGACAGAGAAAGAGAAAGAAAGGAAGAAAATCATCTCCACACTCCCCGCCCCCCCACAGGGCAGATGGCCACATCCCATTCCTTTCTCCTGCATTCTCCTCTTGGGATTTTTGGCATGCATGTACATGTGCCTGGCATGTTTTTCAAGCTGTCAGGCCTAGAATGCAAGCTTTGCAGTTGTCCATGTAGGATCCAGCTGTCTTAACCACCAGGCCACATGCTGTCCCAGGTTGAAGTTTTAATAAAGTCCAAAAGAACATAGTATTTCACTATTCAAATCACAAATAATTGGAGATAGAGATTGGATTTTAGTTCTATTATGAGAATTTACTGAGTATGAGAAAATATTTTCTATTAATTTTTAGCAGCCCTTTTAATAGCTTTTCTATTGACTCAAACAGCACACTTTTATTTATTTTTAAGGCTGAAACTAATAGAAGAATTTGGAAAATGAGAAAAAAGAAGATTCTAAATGTTTGAGCTTTGTACAATCGATTGCTTTCAGCGTTAACTTGGAGACCGTCAGACTCAAGTTCAAATCATGGCTCTGCACTTACTAATTTTATGATCTTTGTCAAGTTGTTCAACTCCTCTAGACCTGATTTCCAAAAGGATAAAGTTGTTCACACAATGCATAGCAGATAATTAGATTCATTTTCACTTAATACTTTCCTAATGCTAGGATATCCCATCTGTTTTTGTAAAGTTCATTTTTCTTCTATGAGTGACAGACAGGGAGACAGGGAGGAGAGAAACAGCACCCTCAATAGGGTCTTAAGGCCATGATCCACTCCTCACCTCAGTCAACCTTGGCTCATGGGCATGTCTGTACCCCTGCATACTCAGGGAGGTCTCTAGACTTGAACCAAGAACCTCCCCCTGTGGAACTGCCTCACAGGGCACCAAGTTCTATTACTGTACCACCATAGTTATGTTTTTTAAAAACATAGTCCTATGTTTAAAAATAAAATAGTGCCAAAACCCAGTCTAGGTAGGTAGGATCTTAATAGAGAAAATGTGTTCTCCCTGGTATGTATAGGTATCATTAATTCTCTTCTTTTTAAAAAGTAAACAAAAATATTATAGTCAAATAATATTGACTTTACTTCCTCTTTTCAAATAGAATGCTTATTATTTTCCATTCAGTGTTATCTTATGACTTTACTTGTAATTCAGGTCATGTAAAGTGTGTTATAAGGATGAAAAGAACTTAGTATCTTGAACATCTAAGAAAAGAAATATCTGAATTAAAAAAATCAAATGAGAGGAAATGACGTTTCAGGAGAGATACGACGTGATGATGGTTAAGAACTAGAAAGCTATCTGAGGGCAACAAAAGATATGTTTGAGAAAAAAGCCACAAGACCCTGAAATGACCCTGTAACATCCCATGGGCTCTGGTGTGGTCAACTCAGTGGTTTCAAATGCAGTTCCCAGATCAGTGCAAAGACAGCTGTTTCAGACCCAAGTAAGCCCTTGGTAAAAATTGTAGAGATGTCTAGCCTTGAAACACGGATGATCTAATTTGCTACTCTGGGATGAACTTACAAATTTATATTTTCTGAAGCTTCTCAGAAAATTTTTTGTTCAGTCCAGTTGGAAACTAATGGTCTAATTGGCAATGGCCAAGGAATGGATGGTATTTGTAATAAACACTAAAATATATTGTGCTTTAAGTAAAGACAAACCATTTATCATGTTCAACTTTAAAAGAAAAGTTCCCAGAAACTAGACTCAATGAAAACTATTGCATGGCTACGTCTGTATATTGCTCTTGAGTTTGGAGCCATCTAATAACATGCAAATAGCTTATGCTAATTATCATTTGTACAATTGCTGTTAAGTTCACAAAGTAGTTCTATGTATGTTCTTCCATCTGGTGTTCACAGTGTCTCCTAGAGGCAGGGAGAAGAGAAATGCATGAGGCCTGTCTGGTACTGGGTAGCTTGGGGCGCTCCTTCACTTCCTGTACCCCTGGGAGACTCATCTTCTGTCCCAAGTCCACGTATCCCCTGTCTCTAGTTCTCAAAGTAGGTGGTGTCGAATTATACTTTTGTGCTTTTTCATGCGTGGTTTCCTCTGCTGAGAATTTCATTCCTGGCCTTCGTCTCATAAATAAAGAACTCCCTTCTGCTGGCTGTCCTGGTTCGATTGATCAGCACAACTTACCAGGAGCTGAGCACTTCATTCGGCCGTTGCCTATGGTATCAGGAAGGCCCTTTGACAGCGGGACCCAGTGCACAGAAACTACACTCGCCACCTTCTCCCCGCCTTCAGGGAGTTCTTTCATCATCTGCAGGGACCTATAACAAAGGGAAGAACTCAGTTAAATTTCGCAGAGATGCCAGTTTTAAAAGCTATCCTATCTATATTTTCCTCAGGATCAGCAATTCTCAAACTTTTTTTTTTTTTTTTAACTTTTGGTACATAAATGTTGGCATTAGGGTGGGGGAAACATTTCCTTTGAATTTCCTAAGCTTGTACATGATCTAAGAAGATCATGCTTGCTCAAACATCATCCCTCCCTCCCCCAACTCCTTCTCTCCCAAGATATTAAATGCCAGTGACTGAATTATTGCATGAGAACATCTTTGAATGGTTTCATTTTTAAAGCAAACCATTTCCAAAATTGAATGCTATCAGAATTATTAGTGACAGGGACCAGCAGTTGACATAATGGGTATGTTGCTGGACTCCCATGTAGTTGACCATGGTTCAAATCCTGGACTCGGTGGCTTAAATTCACGCTGGGCATGTGCGCATGTGTGCCCAAGATCCCGAGAGGAGAATGGAAGAGAAGGGATTGAGGCGTGGCCATTCACCCTATGGGGTGTTTTCTCGCTTTCTGTCTCTCTGTCTCTCTCTCTCCTTCTCATGAGCACACGTGCCCTATAGCGAAAACCTCTCCAAAAAAAATTATAATAAGATTATTAGTGACAAGTTATTTGTAACCTCTTACAGTAACTCACAATTAGTTAGGGCAGCCCAGTTTACTGTGTCAACCCACTTCCTCTGAGATCTTTGATTCCAGATAGAATGACGATGTGGCAGCCTGGTCACACTGCAACTTCCATGTGAGGTGTTAGTGTAAGGGTCCAGAGATCAGTCTAACTGATGGAGACACAGAAAAGACAACGACAATGCAACTGCAAAAGAGGCTTTTATTTTTCCAGCTAGCTGGGGTCCAAGTTTCAGCCCATCGCAGAGGGCCTTCACAAGGAACCCAAGCCTAAGATAAAGGGATCTTTTATAGCTCCGAATCACAATGCAGAAAGTACAGTCAGTAATTTTCCACTTGAGAGAGGGGGTGTGTGTGAAAGCTAGCTGTCATTATGTTTAGGTTTAGATTAGGACTTTCAGTTGAGGTCAGATTGACCTGGCTCTGGCATCGTCAGGGCCCATCTTACTTTGTTTACTTATGTGGTCTCAGACTCCCTGGGTTCTGTCCTTGAGGGTCTAACATGGCGGTGGTTGTGTCAATTCGGCCTAACACTAGGTCAACGTCTAAGAGCATAACTGTCTTGCATACTGTGACAGACCAACAATAAGCAAGGAACGAAGCAGTCACTTTTTCCCTGGAACCAAAGTGGAGATACTGTTCATACTGTTGAGAAGCTAGTGAGTGTAGCCTTGGTAGGATTGGGCCTTGCCTTTCATCTATGTTACATGCTACTCATGGATCAGGGAAGGTTTACCTGGAGACTAGCATGGAGACTTGGTGCCCATCTGGGATTCTGTCTCCATAACAGTCCTCAAGGGAAGAGGGACAGTAGACGCTTAGTTCTACTTCGGGTGAAGCTTCACCAGGTGGGAGAGAAGCAAACCCCATTTCTTTCCCTCTCCTGTCTTCCCCATAGTTATAAACTGGTAAGGTTGGAGTCTTCTATTATTTTTCTCTGAAGAGCCAGGTAGAACACATCAAAACCATGTCTGGGAATGGTAATCGTACCTAACTAATCCATTCCTTTGAAGTCTTTACAAAGTGGGAAATGAGAGTAAAGACTCATAACTGTGGCTTCTAGAGGGTATTCACCTGGATAATTTGGACTCCAACTACCCTCTGTTCTCTCTGTTACTCTACGATCGCAAACTCCAACCAGCTCTGAACTCAGCTTTTCCCAGCAACTGGGCACCAGGGTATTGTGAATTTCTGTCCAGCTCCAGAAATTGTGCTTTACATGGATGAGGACTAATGTTGTCATGTTGCTTCCGAAGTGGGCCCAAGGGTTCTGACCCATGATTGTGTTTTTTGTTGTTGTTGTTTTTGTTATCTTTTTTTGTTTGTTTCTGATTCTTATTTCATTTCTCTAGTGAATACTACTGTTGAGTTCTTCCCAAATCAGCTACAATTTTACCTCACAATAGCAAATGTTGAAGATAGTTTTCCCTAGGACAACACAGTCTACTCTCTCTCGTGTAAGAAGAGCCTATTCCTCGTGTTAATGGGACTTGGTCTCCACTCGAGAAACCTAACTTCATGTAACTGAGGATTGTGGCTCTCTGATATTGCGATACGATAAGAAATACACATCTGGTCTCTGCTTCTGATTCCTGGCACACGGCTCCTAAAACCCTGGGAATCCCCAGAGTGAGAAGTATCTTTAGTATACCAAAGAGGTGGCTGGTGGTTGAGGACTCCCAAAAAGCTTCAGGATTGGAAGTGATCACTCCAGGAAGACCAAGGGGTTATCAGAGAGTTGAGACTTTCAATCCCACTGCATAATCTCAGTGGCAGGAGGGACAATGTGGAGGTTGAGCTGCTCACCAATCAATCATGCCTACATAATGAAACGTTCATATCAATGCAAAGGGTGGGATTCAAAGAGCTCCTGCGTTTGTGGGCACATGGAGAAACCTAAACCTGAAAATTGGCGTGTCCATCCAGTCAAGGCATGGAAGCTCTATGCCCCTCTCTGCACACATTGCCCTGTGCATCTCCTCCACTGGTTCTTCATCTGTATCTATTACATATTCATACTTTGTAATAGATATTTAAATGCAAAAGCAAAAAAGGGTTTCCTCTGTTCTACAAGCCATCCCAGCAAATTAAGCAAAGCAAAAGAGGGAGCTGTAGGAGGTCAATAGCTGGTGGGTCGGAAGCACAAGTCTGAGGGATGAGGATTGGCCTCTGGGAGAGTAGGTGGCGCTCTTTGGGGACCGAGTCTTCAGCCTATGGGCTATGATGCTAATTCCAGGTAGCTAGTGTAAACATTGAGTTAAATTTAGGACATCCAGCAAGTATCTGCTGGAGAATTGATTGAATGTCGGTGGAGAAAAACCCACATACCTTTTGGTGAACAGAGGTGATATATTCAGTGCTAATATTGAATATAAATTCAGGGGAAAACATGGATTCCTCTATAACTATAGAGACTCTTCTTCCATCTGTTTGAGTTTCTAAGTATAATTGCATTAACTGTAAATAACTTTGTCTGACCCATAGCACTAGCCCCAAATAAATTATGTCAATTAAAAAATGATGATGGTGGTATGGGTGGGGCTTGGAAATTTGAGAAGGAGACTTTCAGTTCATTTTAAGTCCCAATAATATATCATTTGGACAAAAGAACAGTAGGGACACATTCTCAGCCATCACAGATATTTTTCAGGTAGATTCGTTGTGCCAGTTTTCAAGGCAAATACTTTCTGTAAACATACAGCTACCAATTTCCTCCTGGTGTGTGTGATGATGAGATAAAAACCAGTAACCTAGTATGGCTTGAACATGGAGCTAGGTTTTATTTTCTTTTTTAAAAAATAAATGGAGAGGGGCCAGCAGATGGCATAGTGGCTACATCTCTGGACTCCCACATGGCCAACCGCAGTTTGACTCCCAGACCTGGTAGCTTGAAATTCACACTGACCACATGTTCATGTGAGCCCAAGATCCCAGGAGGACAGAAGAGGAGAAGAGATTATGGTATGGCCATCTCCCTAGGGGATGATTTCTCACTTTCCCTATCACTGTCTCTGTCCCTCTCTGGTGAGTGCACATGCCTTAAGGCAAAATCCTATGAAAAACAGACAAACAAACAAAATAAGTAAAACAAGTAAAACAAGTCAATAAATAAATGGAGAGCTTAGCATAGCCAAATTTGTTTTTCTTTTACTCATACTTTATTCTTGGTCACTACTTGGAGGGCTGACTAGAGACTTGAGGTTCTCTTGGATAGAATTAATATTTACAACAGTCCACATTCTCTCGGGGTTATGAAGAAGCCAAACAAAAGTGGACTCTGTCAGAAACTCAGTTGTCCTGTTCCCGAGAGAAAAAAACCACCCCAAAGCAGGTAAACAGAATAAAGGGAGAAAACAATAGTATTAGCTGTGAGAATATTTTTTTCCTAAACGTACGAACTGATAGCTTGCTCTATTATTTGGATCACTGTATTCTCCACCCCACACTCTCCCCCTTTCTATAGATATTTCATCATTTTCCATACCCGTAAACGCCCTTACTCATTTTATTCTCTCAACTCCGTATCTTCAGAGAAAATATTCTCAGAGAGCAAAAGGGAATAAAACTTTCAACCATTTCAAGTTTCTTCTCCATTCAATTTTGCCTTTCAGTGAACTCTTATGTGGAAAAGCAAAATTAATGGTGGTGAATTAGAAAGACAGTCATCTTTCTCAACTCTGGCAGGTTTTTCTTCGAATAGACATTTTCTGGCTATTTCAATAGGTATCATGGCCCAGGCGTTGAGCTGTTCCGAGGAGAGGGTCAATTTGCTGTCCAAATACAGTTCATCCCCATGTTCTGGAAGGCACAGGATGACACTTAAACTAAAAAGAGTCTTTCTATTCAGGATGGGCCCCTGAAATAAGACGACACCCACATTCGACTGTGTACTATTTAAGTAAGTATTCCTTGATAGACATACATGAAAACCGTAGATAGATTAATAGAGACCAACAGTTTCTTAGTTTTTCCATTGAGACATGTGTGCTAGTTGTTCTGCTGTCTTTCTTTTTCATGATGTGTGACCAAAGTCTTAACATTTTAAGGGAAAAAATTGTTGAATAAATTCTCATAAGTTCACGGATCGAAATAGGTTCACATCATTTCGCTCTGAGTGGCTGCATACTCCCAGTCAGCTTGGAGGGACCCGATGTCTCTCAGAAGGACACTATGAAGTTTAGAAGGACGCTATGAAGTTCGATGTTGAAGAGGGCGATTCAGAACCGTTGTACCCGAGGGACCTTACCATGGCTCATCTTTTTAAAGATTTGCTAGAAGGCAAATGTTCTGTTTTGCATCTGACTCTATTAGAATGGGGAGAGATGTAAGAGAATCACTCTAAACTGGTCATACCGGCTACCTGGTAAATTTAGTGCAGGGAGGAGAAAGTTAGAAAAGAAAGTGAGGATGTTTTCAAAAAATGTGAAACTGCTTACAAAGATAAATAAATGTACATGGAAACAACACAATGTATATATGATCTCATTTGTCTAAACGTTTGTATTTCTGTGAATATTTCTTCAAACATAAGCGTTGGATAGCACGGTTGTGGGCCCAGCCGCTGGAGCACAGTGACGGCATTCATGCCCTGCAATGCCGTGGCCGTGTGATGACCAAGGTTCAGATCCCTCTGAGCAGACCCTCACACACACTGACTGTTGCTGTGTGTATTTAGAAAGGGCCATTAATCGAAATGGACTATTCTGCTGCTTGCTCTTTTTACTTGAAAATGTGTGTTCTCTCCAGAGAGAGACAGAGAAAAGGAGAGAGAAAGAAAGTCCCCCCTCCCATAGAGGAAAATCATACCACAATCCCTTCTCTTCCACGTCTCCCTCCTCTTGAAACTTTGGACACACACACATATGAGCCTAGCGTGTTTTTATAAGCTGCCGAGCCCAGGATTTGAACTGTGTGTTGGGCCTGGCCTTGTGGGATACAGCCGCCTTAACCACCATGCCGCTGGTAGCTCCATGGCTTTATTTTTTAATGCCTCCAAGCTATTAAAAAATATTGCATATATTTAAACTATATCATATATTAGAATAAAATTTGTTTGGAGAATTTTGTGGTGTCTCAAAGTCACTGATGCTAAAGTGATGGGGTTCAAACCTATTTTTTCCTTTATCATTTAAAAACAATAATTTTATCTCATCCTCTCTTAATTATAGGGGTTGATAATTGATGTATAAAAACACTTAATGCTACATTATCCATAGTGTTCAAAAAACTGGAAACAATGTGAATGTATAATTAAGGAGTATAATTACAGAATAACTGGTCTTTTTTTTTTTTTTTTTCCTCTATTTTCCCTAGGTTTGTTATAGGGCATGTGTGCTTGCCAGAAAGAAGTAGACAGAGTGAGGAGTTGGGGTGTGAGAAATAACACTCCCCCAGGGGAAAATGGTGATGTTGCAACCCCCTCTTCTCCATTCTTATCTTGGATTTGTGGCATGCACACACACTTGCCTGGCATGGTTTTCAAGCCACCATGTCTGGGAGTTGAACCGCGCAGTCATTCACGAGGGATTCAGCCATCGCAACCACCACGCAAACTACTTGGTCTTTTACTGCTTTTTTAAAATCCATCTTTTATTTACTTTTTTTAATAAGGAAGAAACTAAAAATCACATAAAACCAGTGATAACAGTTTGTGGATTTCTGTATCTCTCTTTTTTTCCCTTTTTGTTTTTTCTTTTTTGGAAAGGTTTCTGCTATAGGATGCATGCACTCGCCAGATAGACAGAGACAGAGAGAAAGCAAGAAATCACCCCCGAGGGGATGGCCACACTACAATTCTTCTCCTCCATTCTCCTCTCTGGATCTTGGGCACGCATGCAAATATTCCTGGCATGAGTTTGAAGTGACCAAGTCTGGGACTCGAACAGTGGTCGACTCCTTGGGAGTCCAGCGACGTAGCCATTAGGCCATCTGTTGGTCCCTCCGTTTTCTTTTTATGATAGACCATGAGTACACACACGTGAAAGGGAGAGACAGAGAGAGAAAGAAAGCAGCCTTGACAGGGTTTCATCGTGCCTTAATCCCCTTCCCAATTCACCAGCTCCTCAGGACCCTGGGCTCTCGTGTGCTCATCCCTGGAGTGCTGTTCGAAGCATGGTCATCACACGGGCCACAGCATGGCAGGACATGAGTGCCCCACTGTGTGGCTGTAGCTGGGCCCACGGGTATCTTTTCCAATGTTTCCTTTTGAAGAAATACTGTCAGCAGCACAAACTGTTAAACAACTGAGATAATATATTCATGGTTTTGTTTCCATGCACATTTATTTATCTTTGCAAACGGTTCTACATTTTTCTTTTAAACATTCTCACTTTCTCTTCTAACTTTCTCCCTTCCTGCACTAAATTTACTAGGTAACCAGAATTACCGATTTAGTGTGATTCTCTTACATCTTTCCCCATTTTAATATAGTTATATGCAAAACAAAAACACACCCCCACACACATTTGCTGCTACCGTGTGCAGTAATTAGAGGGAGCATGCATTCATGCATTTTAAATTGACTTCTCTGCTCTTTTGTTCTTTTTACTTCAAAATGTGTTAAGGAAAATCTTCTTTGCCAACTAGCATAGATCCGAGTTACTCTTTTTTTTATAACTGTATAATGGTTCACGATGTGTGTACACCACAATTACTTCCCCTATGAAAAGCTATTTATGTTATTTCCAGCTTTTTAACATTACGAATAATGTTGCAATAAGCATTTTAGTACATAGATCCTTAAAACGGAGGACTTTATTTATGTAAAGTTTATTTCTTCCATAACGGAGAGTGAGAGAGAGACAACATCCCCAACAGGGGGAATCCACTCCCACCTGCAGCCAGTCCAGATCACAGGCACGCCCAGGCTCAGCGTAGACAAGGAGTTCTCTGGACTCTACCCTGGGACCCTACCATGCCGGTCAGCCTGGCAGGTGTCTTGTTTTACTGCTGGGCACTCCAGGGCTGTACTGGGGCTTTATTTTTATGTTATAGGTCCCCAGAAGTAAAGATATTAAATTAAAAATATGTGTGTTTTATGTGTGTGGGTGTGTATGTGTATAATGTATATTTTAGGTTTTAGCCATAGGGAACGTGTGTTCATCAGAGTGAGACAGGGAGAGGCAAAGAGAGAGAGAAAGTGAGAAATCACTCCCCAGAGAAGATGGCCATGCCATAGTCCCTTGTCTTCCCTTCTCCTCTAGGGATTTTGGGGATACACGCACATGTGCCTAGAATGATTTTCAAGCCACCGGGTCCTGGACTCAAACTGCAATTGACTACATGAGAATCCAGCACTTTAACCACTATGCCACTTACTGGCCCCTGTGTGTTTTATGTTTTTACAGTAATTAACACATTTTATTCTAAAATAATTGGTTCAATGCACATTGCTCACAGCAAAGAACACATTTTCAGTCCTCACCGAGAGTAGATAATTTTTTTAAAAACATTTGTTTTTGGTATAGGGCATGTGTGTTCTCCAGAGAGACAGAGAGAAGCAGAGAGACAGAGAGTGAGAAATCAACCTGTGGGGGATGGGCATGCCATGATCCCTTCTCCTCCATTCTCCTCAGGATTTGGGGCATGCATGCATGCGTGAGCTCCTGGACTGAATTTTAAGCCGCTGTGTCTGGGACTCAAACTGTGGTTGACTACATGGGAATCCAGCGACATAACCACAACCATTATGCTATCTGTTGATCCCACGAGTAGATAATATTTTTCTATTTTATGTTAACTAATCTAGTAAATATGATTACATTTGAGTGTTCTTCCAAATCTTTGCTACTAATCATAATTTTCTATTTTGTAAATTATTTATGTCATTCTCATTATCCTGTAAGTTTCTGGGTTTTGTTATAATTTGTAAGACTATTTTACTTTAAAATGAAATATTTGAGAAAATTATTTTGCTCTATTATTTTATATATATCAGCATTTAGAATTGATGCATTCAACAAAAGCATTTTTGGGGCAATGAAAGAATCACTGTTCATTTTTGTGTCTCTGTATCACTCTTGGAATGACATTCAGGACGCTATTCGAATATGCTTAACATACTATTAGTAACATGACTGAAGATGTGGAAATCATGGCTTAGGAAGTTATTAAAATAGGAGGTGGAAGGGAGAGGATCGGGAAAAAACAACCCACACATTTAATAGACACAAAAATGAAGTTATCTATTGATAATGCTGATGGTAATGTCTCTGACTTGACTAATATGTACCATAGTTATGGTGGGAAAAAACCTGCTGTACACTGTGAAGACGTACAGTGATTAAATATAAATAAAAAAAAGAAAATATTGAAGAAATAATCTTGCTAAGTCTGTGGGTACCTCTTATTTTTTACTTTATGAGTAGAAAAAAATTATGTTTAGCATGTATTTTGTGTTTACTGTGTTATTACAAGAACTAGAGACACTCTTTTTTATATTAACAATCCACGTGGTTAGAATGAATGACATCAAAATTTGGCACTGATGGGACCAGCAGTTAGCGTAATGACTATGTTGCTGGACTCCCATGTAGTCAACTATGGTTCACGTCCTGGACCCAGTGGCTTAAACTCACGCCGGGCGCGTGTGCATGCATGCCCAAGATCCTGAGAAGAGAACTGAGGAGAAGGAATTGTGGTGTGGCCATCCCCCCTGGGCGGTGATTTCTTGCTTTCTGTCTCTCTGTCTCTCTCTGTCTGTCTGGTGAGTGCACGCATCCTATAGCAAAAAAGCAAAAACCTCTCCAAAAAAAAAAAAAAGAAAGAAATTTGGCACCAATCAAGGAGATGTGGTAAAAATAAAAAGATCTGGTGAATGATGAGTAAACTCATACAACTGTTCAGCTTGGCCAAGTAATCGCCAAAAAAGTAAATGAGTCTAACAATAAAATGCCCCTCTTATCTCTAAGATTAGGAACCAATAAAATAGATTACTAAATAAAAGATTATTATGAAAAATTATGAAAAGAAATCAAGATTGTCCAAAATGAAGTCCAAGAACTGGAACAAAGGATAAAATGTTTCCAAATAGTTTGTCCTGGGGTCACAGGTATAACAAGGACATATTTTATAATATGATTTTAACAAAGAACCAAGATCTTCCCCCGTAACGAGCTGAAGCATGTTGGTTCACTGATTTCTTAGAACTAGAATGTATCCTGATAATCTAGGAAGAAAATGAGCTCAGCTGCAGCTGACTTTACTGTCAAGGTCAGTGGCGACCTTGCAGCTGGGAGAATTGTACCTCTTAAACATTGCCCACATTGTATTTGCAGAGCTGTGGACATATGTGCAGTTATTGAGAACATTTTATAGTGATGATGCAAAATACACACACACACATATATATTTTATTGTGTGTGCAATTCTTTATTCCATGTGACAAAGTGTGTTTCGACAGTCCCACTTAAAGGTACTTTCGAGAAGGGGACTAAATTTAGTGATCTGAGGCTATTGGAAAGAAATGAAAATAATTCCATGACACCTACCCATTTCTGTAGAAATATACCCTTTAAAAAATGTAACAGTTATTTAGCCCAGTTTTCCAATTTGTAATCCTTAACTCATGACTGACTAGGGTAGAATACATTTATGAAAAGACTCGGGCATAGAATCCATGAGAAAATCACTTCACCCAGGACGCGGTGTGACTCTTTTTCTAGCATTTCTGTTGTGTCCAAGTTTCTAGGATCAGGAGACTCTTAGAAGAGTCCTGCTAAATGCACAGAATCACTTTTCTGAACTTTAGTGGGTCATAGACCCTATATTTACTTCAAGCCATTGGAAATACATTATCCTTAAGCCTCTGGGATTTTTTTCTTAACTAACAAATTTTACATACTATATCAGTTATATTTAGAGAATCCTTTTTTAAAAATATTATTATTTTATTTAACTTTATTTATTTTTTAATTTGACCAGAGAAGGAGAGAGAAAGTGAGAAAGGAAGATATCAGGTCCAGGACTTGAACCACAGTGGGTGGACCATGTGGGAGCCCAGTGCCCTTAAGCACTGTATAATCTGCCTGCCCCTAGAGTGTCCTTCTAATTTCTGGTATTTCCCTTTTGTTATTTGTCAGTTTTGTTTGTTTGTTTGTGTTCAGTTTTGCTAAAGAACACATATACTCACAGAAGAGAGACAGACAGAGAGAGAGAGAGAGAGAGAGAAAGAGAGAGAGAAAGAAGTGAGAACTCATACCTCGGGAGGGATGACCACATTATAATACCTTCTCTACTCTCCTCTTGGGATTTTGGGCACACATGCACATGTGCTCATTGTGTTTTCTCAAGTCACCAGGTCTGGGACTTGACCACATAGCTGGCCATGTAGGATCCAGCCACCCTAATCACCACCCCACCCTATATGCCAGTTTTTACAGGTGGATATCCTAGATTCCATAAACGTTTAAAGTTTAATCATTTCCCTAGCTTTAAAATATTTGACTAATATTTTTTGTTTCATACTGTGTTTTAAATACTGAAGACATAAAATTATTTACTGAGCTGGAAGGAGTTTCATTTGCATTATTAATTTATTCTTCAATTGATATTGTATGTATTGTGCATTTTTAATGTTTTTATTGAAATACTTATTTTTAATAGAATTTCTTAAATTTTTCGATCTCAGCACATCTCATAAAAATAATGGCATGAAGACCAGCAGTTAGCGTAATGGCTATGTCGCTGGACTCCCATGTAGTCAACCATGGTTCGAGTCCTGGACCCAGTGGCTTAAACTCACGCTGGGCGCGTGTGCGTGTGTGCCCAAGATCCAGAGAGGAGAATGGAGGAGAAGAGATTGTGGCGTGGTCATCCCCCGGTGGGGTGATTTCTTGCTTTCTGTCTCTCTGTCTCTCTCTGTCAGTCTGGCAAGTGCATGAGCCCTATAGCAAAAACCTCTCCAAAAAAAAAAAATAAATAAATAAAATAATGGCACGATCTACTGTTTTTTAATTCAATCAAGAGCAGAATAATACTTAATAAATAAAATGAAACAAATGTTATCAACTTCCTAAAGATAATATTTTCAACATCAACCACAAATAACTCAGGCTCCAAAATCTGCCCTGGAATGTAGTTTTTAGGGAAACTTTAGGCTTGTTTTCCTATGTTTTGTTATTTTATCTTAGCTATTTTTGGAAACTTAAAGAAATCCAGGTAAAAAACCTTATCTATTGATTATTATTTCTACATCTTAAATTTCCCATAGGAATTTTATAATCTAGTTATAAAACCTTAATCTTTCTCATTCACCTGTTCCTTGAGGACTCAAAAGCAGTCAATTTACAACAATTTAAAGTCACATCTGATTACACTTGGTTTGACAACTTTTAGCTCAAGTTGCATCCCAGAGGCATAAAAATCCACTAAAGAAAGTCCCAATGAGCCAACGCAGAAGGTTATTTGAATTTGTCCACTTACCTTCCTATTTCTGAAGCAAGCTTTTTATTGGGTCCAATTCACTCTGCTCACTTCCAGAAAGGCAAGACAGGAGTTCTATGTGGTAATTGCCATAATGCATAATAAAATATGCATTTTATTCTGTTTTATTAATTTATATTTTACAGAGATGTAAGATCTGAGGGTTTAAAGTGATTTTGAAGGTGCTATGCAAGCGTTTATCTTTGATACATTTTCTCTCTAGGATTTAAAAGTACACATAGCATAAATTATTTTCAAACCAAACATTTCATAATATAAAAAATAAAAAATTATAGATTCTTAGGAAAGAAGAAAATTGGTTTTTAATAAAACAACATAGTTGCTATACTATCCTACTTCAGTAAAATGTAGTCATTTAGATCTGAAAGGTGTAGGTATCTACTTATTGATCTCTACTTAGTTTTACTTACACATTTTAGAATTTTTTGCTTGAGAAGATATTGAAGAGAATTGATAAACCTTATCTTAAAATAGAAAACTTTGAAAATTTTGGTTAAATATACTTAAAATGCATGAAAATTAAAAAAAAAAATATTTCCACGGAGGACAGTGAAAGCCAACAGTTTGAATTGTTTTTGGTCTTACTTTTGGCATAATGATGTTAAACAAAAGCCAATTATTTGCAGGAGCTATTTTGTACATTGCATTCTATTTGTTTAATTGTATGTCTTTTCTTTCTTCTGTTTAGTCACCAGAGTGCGTGAAGGCTCACCAGAGAGAGATGGAGATCCAGAGTGAGAGAGGGAGGAAGCACCGCAGAAGGACATGGCAATGCCCAGTCCATTCTCCCTCCTTTCTTCATCCTGTCAGGATTTGGGGCACACACGCACGTGCACCTGGAATGTTTTGGAAGCCTCCAAAGTTTGGATTCAAAATGTGGTGAGCCGCTTGGCATCCTGCGGCTCCCTTAACCATGGGGCTACAGTGCCTGGACTTCCTCATCGTATGTCTAAGTCATGGTAATGCCATGGAGTTTGGAGAGCGCCTGTGCTTGCAAGAGATAGTCGGGAAGGAGAAAGCACACTCCATGGCGCATGGTCAAGTCACAATTCGTTCTCTCCCGTCTCTTCCTCATTTGAGGATTGCGGGCATGTATGCACTTGGGCCTTGTTTATCTCAAGACCCTGGGTCCAAGAGTCAAACCCTTCCATCAGCCACTTGGGATCTGACCGCCGTTATCACCAGGCTGTGGAACTAGCTCAAAATTTAACATGTTTTAAGAAGTGTGAGTAGCTAAGGCCTTCTTACACACATGTGCAACATAAATTCTAATTTCTAAGACTCAGAAGAATTTTTTTTTTTTTTACTTAGGCACTAAAAATAAGACTTAGAGTAAACAAACTCAAATTATCTGCAAGTCTGGGTTTAAATTCAAGAAGGATGATGTCGGGACCAGCAGTTAGCATAATGGTTATGTCGCTGGACTCCCATGTAGTCGACCGTGGTTCGAGTCCTGGACCCGGTGACTTAAACTCACGTGGGGCACATGTGCGTGCATGCCCAAGATCCCGAGAGGAGAATGGAGGAGAAGGGATTGCAGCGTGACCATCCCCCTGGGGGGTGATTTCTCATAAGACTTAAGATAATTAAAACCCAAATGACTGATTAAAAAAAAGAATAATCACACATATTTTTATGTGAGAATTAATCCAGTTATCCTATAAAACTCTAAGACTGGTGCCCAGCACAAAGAGGCAGCACTCAGTAAAGACTAATTATTTTTTATCACGTGTGAAATCAGTAGCAAAGATAGTTTGTCAACTCATCATTGTAATTTATTATATGTCCACCTTTCAGGCTTCTTCAACATGTGATTTGCATGTGTGAAAGAAACACAACAGCTTTCACTAAAAGGTAGATTTTCTTCATCACATTCAGTGACTTCTGGCATAAGGGAAACAGCATGGATGATCACACAGGAAATGCAGAATGACCTGAGTATCCGGCATGCCTTGTTGCATTTTCGCAAATGTAGCTAATGGAGGAGAATATGCTAATGTGAGAGACATTTCATGCCTTGTAAACATCTCAAAGTGTATTTTATAGGGAAGCCTGCGTCTTAAATCAAAGATAGTCATTTGAATTAGTAACCACTCAGTGAATCAGGATTACCATTTGTGAAGACAAAATTTTAGAAAGGCTCTGCTATGACTGACACAGCACAAGTATAAGAATGAGATATTCTGCTTTGTAGGATGTTTTAAAAAGGTATTAATGTCATAAAAGGAGGCTGTTTATAGCTGTCATTAGTGCTGGTAGATCCAAACTGGATAACCCTTAACTGACCCTGGGTCCCTATGGATATTTGGATTCTAGATAGTTCCATTAAATAGTCTCACAATATGTAGTCTTCTGTGACGAATTCTTTTGTTTATTACATTTTTAAGGTTTATCTATGTTGTAACATCTACTTGTACCTCATTTTTAATGCTAAATAATATTCTGTTGTATAGATATTCTACATTTTATTTACTAATTAGTTGTTAGACACTTGGTTATTTCCAGTTTTTATCTATTATAAACAATTTTATAGGGCCAGCAAGTGACATAGTGGTTAAGACCACATTGTTGACCTTGGTTAGAGACCTGGACCTAGTGGTGTGAAACATGCTGGGCGCATGTGTGAGTATGCACAAAATCTCGAGAGGAAAATGGAGGAGAAGGGATTGTGGCATGGTCATCTCCCCTGGGGGGTGATTTCTCACTTTCTGTCTCTCTGTTTCTCTCGGTTTCTCTGGTGAGCATACACATCCTATAGCAAAAATCTCTTAAAAGCAAAACAAAAATAATTTTTTTCTATGAACACTCATTTCCACAGACACATACTTCTGTTTCTCTCAGGTATCTACCTAGGAGCGCTGTATCCCATGGTAACTTTAAATTTAAGCATTTGAGGAACTGTCCGACTATGTTCCAAAGTGATACCATTACATTCCCGCCAGCATATGAAGGTTCCAAGTTCTCCACAGCTTCATCAGCAATTACTTTTTATATTTTTAATGATAGTCATTTTAATGGGAGTAAAGTGGTACCTTATTGTAGGTTTGATTTGCATTTCTCTGATGACTAATGGTGGTGAGCAACTTTTCATGTGCTCATTGATCATCTTTAGAAAAGTATCTAATCAGAAAGTACATCGTCCATTTTTAATTGGCTTATTATCTATTATTGAACTGTAAGAGTTCCTTAAATCTGATGCCAGTTTTTAAAATTATGTATATGATTTACAAATATTTTCTTTCATTTTGTGGTGTGCTTTTAACTTAATTGATTGTTTACTATGTGGCACAAAAAAACTTTTATTTACTTTTTTTTATATTTTTATGTTTTAATGCCATATAAACAAAATTACCGAATCCAAAGTTACAAATATTTATAATTTTTTTCCAAGAATTTTATAGTGTTCCTACATTTAGATCTCTGATCCAGTTTGAGTAAATTTTTGTTAATAGTGTGATGTAAAAGCATAACTTCACTTAATTATATGTGATAGACCAGTAGCCCTGAAATCATTTATTAAAAAAACATTTTTTTCTCCAATAATTGCCTTGGCATCATTTGAATACTGAGTGACCATATGTGTCAGCTTATTTCTGGATTTTCAATTATGTTCCGTTGTACACTGTGTTTACCCTTTATGCTAGCAACACACTGTCTTGCTTATTGTAACTGCATAATAATTTTGGAAATTGGTTAGTGTGTTCTACTGAATTTGTTATTTTATCAAGATCAAATTGTCAACTTTTGCAAAAAGGGAAGTTTGGGATTTTGACGGAAACTGCATTAAATCAGTATATCGAATGGGGAATATTGCCATCTCAACAATATTTCGTTCTCCAATCCATGAACACGGGTTGTATTTCCATTTATTTAGTTCTTCCATTACTTTTCATTTTAAAAGATGCGCTATGTGAAACCCTCGCGATTCTTCTGCTGTATTTATTCCTTGGAATTTTATTCTTCTGACAACTGCATTTGCGGACTTTCATCTTCAAATTGTGTCTTATCATTGTAACAATGGACAATCAGTTCTATTTATTGATCTCATATCCTAGAGCTTTGCCGAAGGTGTTTATTAGTTCTAATAATTATTTTGTTGTTTCCTTAGAACTTCCTATACATAAGATTATGTCATCTGAGAATGGGAATATTTTTACATTTTACGTTGTAATCTTGTTATATTTTCTTTCTTTTTCCTTTTTTTTTTCTTTTTCCCGCATAAAATGCTAGTACATTTCTGAATAGAAGCGGTAAGATCATATATCCTTGTTTTGTTCCCGATACCAGGGGGAAATCATTCAGATTTTCACAGTTAAATATGACTCTACTTGAGCATTTTTATAAAGTCCTCTCTCTGTTTGATGAATTTTCGTTCTATAATTAGTTTGTTGGCTCCTTGAGGTATGAAGATGTATTCTATTTTGCCATATGCATTTTCCGCCTCTACTGAGATGGCCATGTAAGTTTCGTCCCTTGTGTTGCATTTCATTGACTGATATTTGGACTCTAACCCATGCTATGCTATTGCGGTAATTATTATTTAGTTATTATATAGAATCCTTTATTATGTGTTGATGAATTCAGTTCATTAGTAATTTGTTGGAAAGCAATTTGTGTCTGTTCACAAGAGATAATTTATGTTTGTTCACAAGAGATATTTTTCAGTAGTCATATTTTCAGGCAATGTCTTTCTCTCGTTTGGGTAATCGGGTGATGCTGGCCTCACAGAATTAACTGAGAAGTGTTCCCCTCTCTTCTATGTTTTGGAAGAGTTTGTGAAGAGTTGATATTAATTCTTTAAATTTTTGCCAGAATTCACTACTAAGATTATTTGATTCTTCGCTTACTTTTGTGGGCAACTCATTCAATCCCTTTACTACTTATAGTTCTGTTCAGATTATGTATTTCTTCTTGACACAAGTTAAGTACTTTGCATCTTACTAGACAATTTGTCTGTTTTATGTAGGTTGCCTATTTTGTTCGTAAACAATTGCTCATTATGTTCCCCTTTTTTGTTTAAAGTCATCACAATCAGTTTAATTAAGTGCACAAAATAGCAATCAGTCAATAAAAGTAAAACAACTATGTTTACATCACGTGTGCATCGTTTTCTCCACAGCTGTTTTGTTAAATAAAGCACCATTTCTACACTGCCAGGTCACAGATAGAATATTCTCCACACGATCAAATTTCTTCTGTTTATTCTGTATACAAGTAAATTTAATTTTGATAATGAGAATCACAGCAATTGGAGGCAATCTGCCTATATTATAAGGTACAAAACTGGCACAGAGGACATCATATTTTACACAGTAAAAATGCTGTAAGTGTAAATTACATGTACAAGGCCAGGACACCGTGTTCCTCCCAGACAGCCACGCTAAATGAAAGCCACTACAGTGAAATCTTAGTTGTAGGAAGCATCCATTATCGACTGCTCTTAGAAAGTAGACTGAGCATTCATTGCCGTGCAGCCTGTTTGTGCATCTTGGGACTCTTATCAGTATCTCGGACCTCCTAACCACTACAGGTCAGTAACACATAAATGCCCTTCCTGCACACCCAGTCTTGACCACCAAAAACTGTATGTGGAGACATTGACAAATGTCCCCTGGGGACTCAGATTCTGCTCACTGAGTACTACTGCATTGGCAACTTTGATAACTTTTTCTTTCTTTCTTTTTCTTTCTCTCTCTCTTTCTTTCTTTTTCTTTCTTTCTTTCTCTCTCTTTCTTTTCTTTTCTTTTTTTTTTTTTTGAGAGGTTTTTGCTATAGAGCATATGCGCTCACCAGGGAGATAGAAAGCGAGAAATCACCCCCCAGGGAAGGAAGGCCAGACTGCAATCCCTTCTTCTCCATTCTCCTCTTGGGATCTTGGGCATGCACACCCATGCACCTGGCATGAGTTTAAACCACCAGGTCCAGGACGTGAACCATTGTCAACTACATGGGAGTCCAGCGACATAGTCATTACACTAACTGCTGGTCCTATCTCTAGTAACTTTCTACACTGAGCTTCACCTCAGTGGAATAAACTTCATCTGTAATAACAGTGAAGAGATTCCAATTTTCATGGCCTCTTTTCTCTCACTTCAGAGACTCACTGCCATAATGTGTCTCATTTATTCTTTACACATTTGTTGAGCTGATCACATAGGTTCACAAAAATCTCAGATCCTCTGGTCTAAATGAGCAGGCCCTTCTCTTTGAGTGTGGGCTCCTGTGACCAGGTTAATCAGGAATGTCTCATTTAATATCCTCATATTTATGAATTTCCTATATTTCCTTCTCTTTGATTTCTAACTAAATTATATGATGATCAGGAAACCAAAAATGTATACTTCAATCTTTATAAATTCATGTACACTTGAGAACAAAAATGTGTACTCTGCTATTGTTGGTTGGAGTATTGTGAAGATGTTTTTAGATCTACATGGTTTATGCTATTTTCACGACGTCTTTCCTTTTCGAACTCCCTCCTAGCTATTGTGTCCATTGTTGAAGTGGAGTATTGAAGCCTCAAACTATTATTGTGTTACCTACTTCCCTCGTCAGTTTCTTCAACTTCTGATTCATGTATTTTGTAGCTCTACTGCTAAATTTACACACGTTTAAAATGATTTATTGTCCCAAATGGATTATTAGTTCTTCTTATTATAAAATGTCCTTTTTGGGCCAACCAGTGGCATAGTGGTTAAGGTGACTAGATCCCATATGACCAACAATATGGTTCAAGTCCTCAGACCCAGTCCTAGTGGTTTAAAAAATATACCAGGTGGGGCCAGCAGGTGGCATGGTGGTTAAGGTGCCATATTTACACACAGATGATCATAGTTCAAGTCCCGAACCCAGCAACTCAAAATTCATGTTGGACACATAATCCCAAGAAGAAAATGGAGGCAAATACAGCATGGCCATTCCCCCTGGGAGATTATTTCTCATTTTCCCTCTCACTATCTCTTTCTGTCTCTCTGCCAAGTACACCCACCCTATGACAAAAACCTTAAGAAAAAAAAAGTGTATGTGCCCATCTCAAAGTCTCAACAGCAGGGAGGAATAGAGGGGAAGAAATTGTGGCATAACCATGCCCCGTATGGGGTTGCTTTCTCACTGCCCCTCCTCTGTCTCTGTCTCTCTGTCTCTCTCCTTCTTAGGACCAGCAAGTGATGTAGTGGTTAAGGCACTGAACTCTCACATGGCTTACTGTGGTTTAAGTCTCAGACCTGACAGCTTTTTTTCTCACTTTTCTTTTCTTTCTCTCCCTCTGTCTCTTTCTGGTCAGATTTTGAAAAGAATAAAAATAAAAAATTTTAAATGTCCTTTTTTTCTAGAAATAATTTTGTAAGTCCATTTTGTCTTTTATTAATACAACCACTTCAGTTTTCTTTTGTATTGTTTTTGCATCGTGTGTGCTTTTTCATTGTTTTACTTTAAACCTATCTGTGTCTTTGAATCTAAAATGTGTTTCTTGTAGGCAACATATTATTGGATCATTTTTGTTTGGTTTTATCCATTCTGCCAATCTCTGGTTTTTAATTGGGTTGTGTAGTCTATTACATTTAATGTCATTAGTCATCAGTTAGAACTCAGACTTGACATTTCACTCTTTACTTTCGGTGTGTCTTACGTCTCCTTTGTTACTTTATTTCTCTATTGGTGCTTTCTTTGGTGTTAAATTGACATTTACAAAGATATCATTTTAATTGCCTTGTGAATTATAAATATCATTGAACTTAAAACAGCATAGTCCAAATTACTATCAACTTAATAGCAACAGTATAAATACTTTTAATATAATATAACCTTGTTCCCTCTCCCCTCCTTTGTACAATTATTGGCATGCAAACTCTATGTATTGTGAGTTCATCCACATGGTTTTGTAATTATTACCTTAAGTAGTTATCTTTGAAATGAAATAGGAAAAGAATTTTTTATTTTAAAAAATTACTTTATTTAACCTTATTTATTTATGTATCTTAATTTGATCTGAACAGGACAGAGAGAGAGTGAGAGAGAGAGAAAGTGACAAAGCAAGCCGCCAGGTCTGAAACTCGAACCACATTTGGCCATGTGGGAGTCCAGCATCCTTAACTACCATATCACCTGCTGGGACTAATAGGAAAAGCGTTTAAAATAGAAATATATTACACTCATTTTCTCTGTACTTATTTGGTTGGTGCTTTTATTTTTTCCTTTAGATTCAAGTTACACATGTGTCTCTTCCTTTTTCAGCCTGAACGAGGATGCCCTTTCTGTTTCTTGTAAGGCATCAATTATTGTGCTACCAACAATCTTACTAAGTTCTTATTTATCTAGTAATATCTTAATTTCTTCTTCGTTTTGAAGGGAAATTTTCTTGGACATTCAGTTTTTGGTTCACCATTTTTTTTTTTTCTCTCAGCACTTTGAACATGTTTCTCCTAAGATTTAATTTGGGAGTCAAATCCATCATTTCACGTGTGGCTATTCAGATGTCCCAGCACCAGACCTTGAAAGAAACAACTATTCTCTCACTGCTGTGTCCTGGACTCTTTGCCAAATATCAGTAAATTGCATATGTTAAAATTGATTTGTAGACTTTCAGTCCTACTCTGTGAATCTGTATGTATATCTTTATACCAGCATTGTATTATTTGATTACTGTACCTTGTAGTAAATTTTGAAATGGGCCCTGTGAGTTTGCCAATATTCTTCTTCTTTTTTATAATTGATTGACTATTCATTAAATAATTTGTATAATTTTAGTTTCAATTCTAGCAATATATGTTCATATTTCCAGTAATGTAATGCATATTCATGTATTTTTTTCACAAATACCTGAAAATTTCCAGATTTTTCCATCTCTCAGAATTCTTGCTGTTATTCTGAAGAAAATCTAATTTATTCTTAAAAATACAGATTGCCATTAAAAAGAAAAAATAAAAATGACTGGGTTAATAAAATTATCATTTATAAAATGAATAGTATAGCTTAACATTAAAAATTAAATTAATTTTAAAAATGAAATTAAGAAGACATGAAATTGAGTTGAAGCATTTTTCAAGGATACAATAATAATAAAAATGATACAAAATTTCAAAAGAAAGATTAAAAGACTTAGAGGAGTTGTATTTGACTTGATAAAGGTCGCTATCAGATACCTAGACTATCACACATAATAGTGCAAAATTTTAAACTTCTCTTCTAAAGTCAAGAACAGGCAATGAGGGGACCAACAGTTAGCGTAATGGCTATGTTGCTGGACTCCCACATAGTCGACCGCAGTTCGAGTCCCAGACCCCGTGGCTTAAAACTCACGCCGGGCATGTGTGCATGCGTACCCAAGATCCCGAGAGGAGAATGGAGGAGAAGGGATTGCGGCATGGCCATCCCCCCAGGGGGTGATTTCTTGCTTTCTGTCTCTCTTTCTCTGTCTGACGAGCACAGGCGCCCTATAGTGAAAACCTCTCAAAAAAAAAAAAAAAAAAGACAATGATGTTTTCAATACCATATCACTTATGATTAAGACAACACAACATGATAAAGAAAAAATATAGCACTTTCATGACAAAATATTAGATCAACTTGTACAAATTAATAATTTGATTTAATAGAGCAAAATTAATATTTATTATGATCAAATACCATCATACTCACTACAAAAATCAAATTCCTTAAAAGGTTGAGATTTAGTCTTCTAAAAAAAGTTTGCCAGATAAAATGAAGGAAACTATAAACACAATAAAACATATATATATATAAAGCTAACAAAAGACATACCCAAATGTTTGGATAAATGAAAAAATAGACCATTATCTAGTTGAAAATAAATGCCAAATCTTTACAAATTATAACATAAATTCAATGCAAAATGCAACTAAAATCCCAACAGGATTTTATATGAAACTTGACAAGCTGATTCAAACATTTACTCAGGAAAGAAAATGCTGAACAAGAACCAATAGTTTTTGAAGCACTGCAATGAGTGAGTAATGGCCCTACAAGTTATTAGATAATGCTAATAACTGAAGCAGTCAGCTTACATGCAAGAATATACAAATAGACTGAAACCATAGAATTAAAAAATAGAGAAATGGACATAAGCACATGGAAATTATGTATTTACCAGTTCATGAGGCTTTTGTGAAGTCTCTGAAATTCCTATGCATTAGTATTTCAGGAGCAAAAGAGATAAAACATACTTATTATTGGAAGAGCATAAAATTAGAATGCAAAGAAAATGGCGACTACTCTTTCCATCGATAGCGACCCTGGATAAGTTATGGAACTTAATTCCACTGTCAGTGAAATGTAAGAATAATTTTTAAAGCCTCCTTTTTTTTTTTTCAAATATTTACTGTATTAAGGAAAGTCAATGAAATCAGCTATGTAAAAACCTCCTGTAATTTTCAAAAAGGATATTGGGACCAGCAGTTGGTGTAATGGCTATGTCGCTGGACTCCCATGTAGTCAACCGCGGTTTGAGTCCCAGATCCGGTGGCTTAAACTCACGCCGGGCATGTGTGTGTGCGTGCCCAAGATCCAGAGAGGAGAATGGAGGAGAAGGGATTGTGGTGTGGCCATCTCCCCTGGGGGGTGATTTCTCGCTTTCTGTCTCTCTGTCTCCCTCTGTCTTTCTGGCGAATGCACGCCCCCTGTAGCAAAAACCTCTCCAAAAAAAAAAGGATATACAAATACAACACTTTTACATAAGAATTTTTTTTCTCTTTCTCTGACATAAACATAGGAAAATGGGGATTACTGACAAGACAGTTATTGTTGGCAGATCATTGATACACTGATATTTACAAAGGAGAAGTTATAAGTCTTTACAAGGCTCTGGAATCTATGTATAGCATTCTAAAATGAACTTTCTCTAATAAAATGCAAGTTATTGACTCAGTCTGATTGGGGAAAGGAAAGAGAAAAAAGTCGAGAGTTGAGTTTTAGACCTGCTAAGACTGAGACTTCTTTAAGATATCAAGGTATAATACAGTTCAGTAAGACACTAGACATACAACTGCAGAATTTATAGAAGAGACTCAATTTGATACTGTAAAATTTGGGATTTATCAACAGAGAAATTATAAGTCATGATATTGGAAAAGGTCATGTACAAAGTGAATTCTGGTAGAGAACAGAAGATGTTGGAAGGCAAAGATACAATTTAGAAGTTGGGGGAAAAAGATGAACCAGCAAAAGAGATTGATTTAAGTAGATAATAAAGTAAGAGGAAAACCAAAAGGTGGGTAGATTCCAAAAAGACAAGTTAAAAAAAAAAAAAGATTCAATAGGAGAGATCACCTAACTGCATCAAATGCTCCTGAAATGGAAGAGTCAGATGGAGACCGAAAACTGAACATTGGTTTTAGCAACACGAAGGTCACTGATAATCTCAATGGCAGTTTGAGTTGAGTAGAAAGCATACTCAGTTGATTGCAGTCTCTTTGAAGAAAATCAGAGGAGAAGAGTTTAAGACAGAGAATATTGCTTTAAGTGGGAATAGAAAAATGGAAAGGAGACCATTGGATTTGTAGCATAAAGGCAGTGCTTGTTTTTATAGTGGGAGGAATTGTTATGTATTACATGTTGAGAGTGAACTAGGAAAGAGGGAAAAGTTTACATTTCAGGGGTAAGGGTAAGTGCTGGAGGCATACGTTGAACAGGTGAGAATTTATAGCCTAATAGGTCATTGAAAGGTCAGCTTAGACAGAGTCACATTGAACATACTGAGTTCTATACTCTAGCATGCAGATCTGTCCTGCTTTCTTCTGGCTAGGAACTGAACTGGCTTATAGGAAGAGAAAATAATAAGCTTTAGGTGAGTGACAAATTATTTACTTAGATAAATTTGCATTTTTAATAAAAACTTTGCCATAAGGTGTGTGTGCTTACTGAAGAGAGCCAGAGAGAGGAAGTTTTGGGAAAAGCCAGAAAACACCTCTCATGGAGAATGGTCACATTGTGATTCCTACTCCTCTATTTCTCCCTCCTTTTAGGATTTGGGGCACCCAAGCTCATGTCCCTCGTGTCTTTTTCAGACTGCTGGGCTCCGACCCAAAGGATGTGGTCCATTATTAGGGATCCGGCCACCTTCACCACCACCGCAGGCTAGCCTTAAATTTGTTTTAAATTAAACTTCCACCTGGTATGTGTACTGCTCTGTTATCGGTATATGAAGTTCATAAAGCAAATCTAGCTGTCAAATTTTATTTACTTACTACAAGCATCCCAGTTGCCAGACAACTGTTCATATACGGTGATAGCCTTTTCAACTTTCCCTAAGGTTACTGCCGTTGGGAGGTGACACTCTCACCTCCATCTCTTTTTCCCGACCTATTAGACACAACAGTCCTTGCCATTAAGTGTCTTCATGGAAATGGATTTATTATGATTGAAGGATCTGAATGGGTTTAAGAAGATGTTTTTGAATGTCTTCCCATTTTACATTAAAAGGATGCTTGATGGATTGAGTGTATTAGCTTCAGGGTCTTCTCTAAATCTTCCCATGAGACAGATCTATCCTCTCAAATGTATTAAAGATGCCAGAAGCTGATAATCTTGAAACCACATATTCCTGAATGGGTATTTTATAACATGGAAAGGTATGGGTTATTGGCAGTAATCAGGGAAATTCTGTCTGTGACTCCTGGTCACCAAAGTGACTCTTCGTCACAAATTTTGACTCTCCCACCAGCAGAGAGTCATTTAAAACACATAGAAAGAAGTACTTGAGACACAGAATGCTAAGTCAAGAGTGAGAAGCAGAAGCTACCAGAGAAGGATTTTTCTCTTGTATTTATTTACAGAGGGACAAAGGAACAAACTTGTTCATTATTTTCAGAATTTATAAAGTAGCAAAGGTAATTGTGTCAGCAAACTACAGTAAAGTAGAGGGCAGGATGCAATGTCTTCTTAAAATCATTCTCACTGGGGCTAGGTCTGGGGAAAATAGGAGGAACGTCCGGAGCTAAGAAATAGCAACAATCAACCGATCCTTGGTCCTCTGAAAGCCCAGGACAAGTGATTACATTCACTCAGGAGGTGCGCAGCTGTTTGCGAGCAACGAGCAAAAGCAACATTCATTCCCCAGAGTTTGTGCCTGGTCTTTTACAGCACACCAGCCTTGGACATTTCCTTCCTCAATAAACCAGAGTTCGTAAAGGGCTATATCAGAAGTTGTTTATATAATTTTATAAGTGATAGGTTTTCATTAGCCCTGGACATCTCCCTCTTCATTAAACCAGAGCTACCAGGACATATCAAACATTATTTACCCATGTAGTTTTTGCTAATAAGCCGATAGATTTCTGTTGTCCTCCCACAACAGAAATATATTTTTGCCATGCTGACACAGAACGCTTCATTGGTGTTGCTAAAAAAAAAAAAAAAAAAAATCAGTAGGTAAGTGGCAAATATGGCTGTAACAGTAAGAGGTGACGCTCTTTGAGGATGATCCATGTGGGCAGGTTCCAGGTTTGCATCTAGAGTCCTCCCTGGGAACGTAGGGCATGCACATGCCCGTGATCTGGGACTAGCTGAAGCTGTTCAAATAAGAAGACAAAGACTTAAAAATGCCATGATGCAATGAAGGGTATTAACAGAGGCCCTGATCCAAGCATATGATCGGGTATAGATTTATTTATGTCATTGCCCATTATGTAAGTGGCATTGGTCATTTATAGGGGGAATGACATACAATATACCCCTTTCCAGGTGAAGGACAGAGAGGAGAAAGATGTCTATCGTAAAGGATCACTGACAGGCTAGCAGGTGGCATGGTGGTGAAAGTGCTGGATTCCCACATGGCCAACCGTGGTTCAAGTCCTGGACATGGTGGCTTGCTTTCTCACTTTCTCTCTTTCTCTCTTTACCTGAACAGTGGCACCTTGATGTGTTCATCATTACTAATAAAGATGAAATAGATACACTCAAGTCTATAACTAGGTACACTCACTTGGGTGGACAATAAAGTTTTTAGCTATTTTATAATCAAAATCAAGTGCAAGTACAAAAGAACATCACTGAGGCAACAATGAGTTTTCTTGCCTCTATGTAGGTCATAGAGGCACCAGTTAACATACCCTACCACTAGTCAGACAAGTACTACAATAGATTTCCTCTATGAATTAATGTGTTTAACTCATGTACATTGTGAAGAATTGGAAGCTACCTTGAAGACCAGAATCCTGGACTCGATAAAAAAGCCTCATTCTTGAGAAGTCCGAAGGTCAAAATACTAAGTGTCCCCAAGTTTCAGAAATCTCTGCAGACTCCCTCACGGCAAGTAATGAAACAAGAGCATAAACCCCAATACATTTGTTGATGAATCAGGAATCTAAATTGTCTGAGGACAAATCAGAAAGAGTCAGACTTTCCAATCTCTGATTGTCAATCATCTCTCCCTTGGTATTAAAACTGATAATGAGGGTTAATTATCCTGAGGAAGCACAATGCTATTTTTTTTTTAAATCTAGAAGACACGGGATTCATGTTCCATTCTGACAGCCATTTGGATTTATGAAAATGAGAAGTCAACGTTGAAGGGGGAAATGTATTTGGAAAGACTGACGTGCTAGCCATTCCTTACGAGCCATCTGGCATTTCTCAGATAGAAATCACCTTTGATGTACGTCTGTGGCACCCTTGAGTGTCTGTGGTGGATCAGTGCATAGGAAATAAAGCACAAATTAAAATCACGGACAAAGGCTGTTTGAGCTAGGGAAACACTGAGCGGTTAGCCCAGGGGTTGAGAATCACAGCCATGAAAGATGAGATGCAAAAGACAAAGAGCCTTCCAAGACCTTAATTGGATCTTACACATTCAATATGAAGGCCATGGGAGAAGATAAGAAATCTGAAGGGGGGAAAAAAAAAATAAAGAAAATGGAAGGAACGATCAATGACGAGAATTAGCAAAAGATCTTTGATAAGATCTTTGCACTAAATGATCAACTTGTTAAATAAAAACCAACCTTCAGGGCAGAACGAATTTGACCATCAATAGAATGACTTGGTCGAAGTCTCAGACCCTTTATAACCATGCAGTTTCACTATCAGGGGATAAACCAGGAAAATAGCTAGCAGTTAATCTGGGGACAATCTGCTTTCTGAAGGTCTCTTTCTGGATCTCTTTCATCTGATGATGACCCATCTTCCACTTAGTCAAAATATTTTGAAAAAAATAAATGCATTAATGGAAAATGGATCATACTTAATATGTTGATCTGTTATTGAAGTTTTTGGATATTTTCTTACTTGCCTGTATATATAAAAGAAAGTTAGTATCTTTGTACTTTATCAGCATTTATGTAAACATTCAGAAAATTCAGCTGTTCTTTAAATAAAACTCAAGATATGTATATGTGTGGGAAAGTGGAAATTAGGGAGAAGGGTCAATTTTATCCCTGCTTATTTTGTCACAGATGATTATAAGACTGTTGGAAGAAAAGTACTCCCTAAAAGTAATGCTGAAATGTCATTTAAATTTTAAAAACATAAATTACTGAGCTTACGTTATTAGAGTTAATCCAAGCTATATATCTGCCTAGAAACTATCATTATGAATGCTGTGTAAGGTTTATTAACTTTAAGTATTTAGAAGTAAAAAAATACATGTCATTTATTTAATATCTGTCTAAAACTAGCCGGATACATCAATATAACCTTTACTCTTAAATTATTAAGGAATACAAGAATACATAGCAACGGGCTTGGCGAAATTGTGGGACAGTCATGAGCTGGCAGCCCTAAGAGAAAAGCGAAAGGCTCATCTAGCTCCGGGCACCAGGAGGGCGAGGCAAGTTGCCATCGTCCTTCCTTGGGGCCTGAGGAAAGCACACAGGGATGATTCATAGATTTTTCTCTCATCAAAAAGACCCAAGCAAGCATTTTTGGTCAATGCCCTAATTCCCATTAGGGTGATGGACTAATTGGGCAGTCTAATTGGGGCAACCTGGCTCGCACTTGGCATACACAATTAGGTGATCAAGCTCAGTCTAATTGGGGCAACCTGGCTCCACTGGGCATACACAATTAGGTGATCAAGCTCCTCATTATTATTTTATTTTATTTTATTTTATTTTTTGAGAGGTTTTTGCTAGGGTAAGTGCACTCACCAGACAGAGAGAGAGAGACAGGGAGACAGAAAGCGAGAAATCACCCCTCAGGGGGGATGGCCATGCCGCAATCCCTTCTCCTCCATTCTCCTCCTGGGATCTTGGGCACGCACCCGGTCTTGACTTTTAAGCCACCAGGTCTGGGATGCAAACCGCAGTCGACTACATGGGAGTCCAGCGACATAGCCATTACGCTAACTGCTGGTCCCCAAGTTCCTCATTCTTTACCTGTGAGGAAAGTGCGCAGGTGCAGGAAAGAACGTGAGGATTCTAATTCAAAGGAAGGACACAGGCAGCGTAAGGGGCCTCCCACTAATGAATATTCATGACCTCTAGTAATAAAATGACTGTTGACAGGTGCCAAGTGCAGTTGCCTTCTGACAATCTGCCCCCCCAAGAGCCTTTTGTGTGTACTTCTGTTCTTTCCTTTCCTTTCTTTCCTATTAAATCTTCTTTTCTACCTACTTCATTCGTGGTTGCCGTTTCATTTTGTGCCTAGGGACAGATCTCTAATTTTAGTGATCTGGACCCAAAGAACCAAGGACTTCACAACGCAGCTCCACGCTTTCCCATCCGTTAACACAACGGCATGGCCCATCCCAGCTACTTGGGGGACTGAAGCAAGGTGATCAGGAGTGTGAGGTCAACTTGGGCAACATAATAAGACCTTGTATCTTAAAAAAGAAATGAATAAAAAATGAAGAGAAAGCATAGCATTTATTTAATATTTAGTTACAACTATTGGTACTCCACCTTATGTCCATCACTCAATTCATCTTCATACTGACTTAAGAGTTAACCAGAAGTTTTCTTTCTGTTTCACAGATGAATAGACTGAGAGTATGGGGTACATGATGAAATCTACACAGCTAAGTATTTTCAGCTTAGGACTTAAAATCCAGCAATTTTATTCTGGAGTGCACATTCTTACCCAGTCTTCTTCATTGTCTTCCTTTAGAGCATAAATTACCTGAAAAGCTGGGCAAGCTCCTTGGCACAGTGGTAATGCACTGCTTAAGTGGAGCCACAACCCACATGGCTACCATGTTTCCAACCCTCAGCCTGGTCAGCCTAAAACACACGGCACATAGGAACCAGCAGTTGGTGTAATGGCTATGTCAGTGGACTCCCGTGTAGTCGACTGCGGTTAGAGTCCTAAGGCGGTATCACCAGCCAGCTGAGGGACTGTCTTCTGGGTGAAATTTATTCTTAACATCTGGACAAACCGTGTTCATTAAAGAACCTCCCCTCAGCTACCGATCAATGTTAATGTCACTGCTGTCACCCACTTACCAAGGAAAACTGCACACAAACAGTAGTGTGATATGTGCAATGAGAAAAGTATTATTTACCTCACCTTAAGATTAAGAAACTGGGACCAGTGGTTAGCGTAATGGCTATGTCGCTGGACTCCCACATAGTCGACCGCAGTTCGAGTCCCGGATCCAGTGGCTTAAACTCACGCCCGGCGCGTGTGTGTGCGTGCCCAAGATCCTGAGAGCAGAATGGAGGAGAAGGGATTGCGGCATGGCCATCCCCCTGGGGGGGATTTCTCGCTTTCTATCTCTCTGTCTCTGTCTGTCTGGTAAGTGCACGTGCCCTATAGCAAAAACCTCTCAAAAACAAAAAAATTAAGAAACTGAGGGGTGAACCAGTAGATGACTTATTTATGTTGTTGAACTCCCACATGGCTGACCACAGTTTGAGTCTCAGACCTGGTGGCTTCAAACTCATACTGACTATGCATGTGTTCCCCAAAATCCCCAAACAAGAATGGAACAGGGGGAACCAGCAGTTAGCGTAATGGCTATGTCGCTGGACTCCCAAGTAATCGACTGCGGTTCGTGTCCTGGACCTGGTGACTTCAAGCTCACGCTGGGTGCATGTGCGTGTGTACCCAAGATCCCGAGAGGAGAATGGAGGAGAAGGGATTGCGGCATGACCATCCCCCCTGGGAGGTGATTTCTCGCTTTCTGTCTCTCTGTCTCTCTCTGTCTGTCTGGCGAGCGCACGCGCCCTATAGCGAAAATCTCTCAAAAAAAAAAAAGTAAAAAGAATGGAGCAGGGATTGTGGTGTGGCCATCTCCCTTAGGGGGTGATTTCTCACTTCCTATCCCCCTATTTCTCTCTGTCTCTTCGAGCACATGTGCCCTACAGGAAAAAAAAAAAAAAAACGGTAAGATACTGGGGCCTTATGCATACGGAGTATAAGTACAAGGGTGTCTATCACCCAGGGTTGGCTGAAACTGAGGGTGAGTCTTGGAGTTGGGGCCTTGTTGGGGGCACTGTCTCTTGGACTCTGTCTCTGGCACTCTTTGGCTTCTTCATGGAAAAAAATATATAAATACACTTTTCTCTCTCTCTTTCTTTTAAGCCAACCCCATAGCATAATCTTAAGTGCTATACATTGGAAGCAAGATCCCACAAGGTTGACTGCAATTCGAATTCTGGCCCCACTTGCTTAAAAAACACAGCAGGCATGTGTGTGCAGGTTCAAAAACCCTGATGGGAAGAAGTGATGGAGGAGAGAGGATTGCAGTGTGACCACACACCATTAGGAGGTGCTTTGTCTTTGTCACTCTCTTCCTCTCTGAAGAGCACAAGAGTCCTCTGTCAAAAAAACCTCTCATCATACTCTGAGAAAAATAAAATGATGATGAAGAACTAGGACTTGATGACGCAACTGTGTTCAACAGAGAGCTCTGTGAGGCTCACCCACGGCATTGGGGTCGGCGGGAGACTCCGGTTCACATCTGTATGAGCATGCCAATCATCCCGGGCTGAGGCTGGGGTGGGTCTTGGTGTGGGATCCTGCTGGGTTACTGTTTCTCTCTCTCTCTCTCTGCCTTTCACTCATAGAAGAAAGAAAGAAATACAACTTTTAAAAATATTTAAGAAGTCAGCTTAAAAATTTGCCAAGTCTTTCATGCTTGATACACTACTTTCAGTTTTCCTTCCTTCTTATAATACTTGATGTGAGCTTAAAGAGGGAAAATATTTGCAATAAACTGCATAATATTCTCAAAAAGTCAACGTGTTATTTCAAGTATTAGGGCTATTTCATGGTGCATGGTTAGAGACCAAATCAAATTCTGAGATAAAAGTATTCACTGCAAATATCAGTTACTAACAATATGAAAAAACTCTGGATTAAAAGATGAGAATGGTTGCTTGAAGGCAGAGGAAATCAAATCTATATGCAATTTAAATGTAAATAGGGCACATACATTGGACCTGTCCAGGAATACAGACCTTATGAAAAACATGTCACTTAATTTAATAAAATAAAATAAAATAAAGCAGCATGCTAGATATGGCATTGCTGGAAACAGTCAAACATTTTGCATAGACTTTTACAATTTATTAATTTTGAATGCACTTTAAGAGAGGAAAGTGGGGAGTAATTAAAACTAAAGAGAATTTTCTTTAAAGGTGACAACATTTGTTGCTTTAAGTCATTACCTTTGCATGTACAATAATTAATTTGTTTATGTAACAGGTAGAATTTATGATATACTTTCTGAGGAAATAAGAAATTTATAGTAATCAAAATAATATTCCAAGGCAGTGAACTCATACTGAATTTTTAAAGTTTATTTATTTTTTCATGAAAATGAGAGGAAAAGAGAAAGATAAGCATCCTAAATAGGGTCTCACAAAACTGTGCCCCTCACCCTTGGCCACTTTGTCAGCCAGCCAAGATCATGGATGCAGACACGCAATGTGTATGGGTTGACCAGATAACTAAACCTTTCATCTTTCATCTAGACCCAGCTTTGCTGAGTAGCATGAAATCTTATATAGAAATATAGAAAAATGTGATTGCCAATTTGGATAACCATCTGTTTTTAAGGGATTTTATTTCTCAAACCTAACTATTTAGCTATCATATTGACAGATTTAAATTTTGCAAAACTTTCTTCATTTGAAAAAATATCTTGCTTAATTATTCTATCAGGTCTTCTTGCTTTTTATAGAGTTTATTTTTATATCTTTGCCTACTTTCTTCTTCTTTTTTAATAATTTTATTGTTACTGGAAACTTAAAAATGTGTGAGTTTTTTGTTTGTTAATTTTTTTGTGGTGAGAGCTCCTGGACTTGCCAGAAATAAACAGAGAGAAAGAGAGAGGAAAAGGAAAAAGGATTCATAGCATTCAGAAAAAAAGAGAAAACTTCTTTTCCCTTAATTGTAAAAAGAAAATCCTAGATATTACTTCGATTGTACTGAGTTCACATATCCAATCTAGAACCAGTCATTGGTCAATAAGATTATATTATGCCAATAAATTAGGGCATTAAGGACCTTAATTATTGTTACCACAAGGGAAAGAAAGGGTGGAGGTGTTCAATAGTCTAAGTGACTGACAGTCAAGAAAAAAAGAAGAAGACTGAGAGATTTCACAGAAATATAAAATGGAGGACTGGCCCCATAAAGCAGAGGATAAGTCGTGTGCATAAAGTTGGATCCTGCAGAACTGACTCCGGTTCAAAGCCTGGCCCTGTGGTTTATAAAAACATACTGAGTGTGTGTGCCCACATGCTCTGAGTTCCTACAGGATGGGTAAATGGAAGAGGAAGCACTGCAGGACCACATCGAGTTGGGGAGGGGGTGTGTCTCTCTCGTGTCTTTCTCTCTGGTAAGTGAACACATGTTCTGACACTTAGAAAAGGAAGAAAGAAACAAAATGGAGTTCCCTAGAGGCCTAAAATCTAGTTTGATTTCAATCACTGATAAAAAACACAGAAGTTGGAACACAGAAAGTTCTAAACATTTAGACATGGTCATAACACAGTAAGAGTTCAAAGAAGAGAGGTCCGCGTATATGGGGGCAGGTAAAGAATGACTGTAAAAGCTAAATGGGATTTGTATGAAAATGGAAATAATTTAGCATCTAACGTCTTTTATTTTGTTTTGTTTTGTTTTGCTTTGGGGCAGATGTGCTCATCAGAGGACAGAGAACATGTGATAGGGAAACTGAGAATGTACCCTACGGCAATGGCCACAATGCGATCCCTTCTCTTCCATCCTTTTCTTGGGATTCTGGGCAAGCACACATGTACCTGCTCTTTTTCTAAACTGTCGGGTCTGGAACTTGAACGGTGTAGTCAAGCCATGTGTGATCTAGGTGCCTTAACCACAACACCTCCGGCTGGCCCCTGGAAACATCAGCTATGACAAGGACACAGAGATTGAGAGTAGGAAGGGAAATACACACACTTCAAGTATTTAAGATGGATTTAGTTTTAATGGCCTATGCCCATGTTACTTATAACATTGTCTAAACACTACGACCTTTCCGAAGTCAGTATATGGTGAGGAAGGAGAAGACAAAAATGATTTCAAGAGCTGAAAGAGGTGAATAAACAAAAGGGAAAAGTCTGGAGAAATGAAGTAGGTCCAGAAATGGCACACTTTAGAAGACCAGCAGAGACTTCGGTTTGTATAGGAGGTGCACAGTGCAGTGTCATGACTAAAGCATCAATTGAACAGTGTTATCTGTGCTACTCTTCCTTAAAGGGGGAAGAATTTGGGATATTGCATATTTGGGACAATTTATTTTTTGAAGATTTATGTTTATGTGTGTGCTTGTGTTACAGAATGAATATATACGTATCCTGAAGATTAAATTCTCTGTATAGAATTTAGCAGCATTTATTGATCTGGAGAATACATTTTAAGTTATGTGCAAAGCATGATGATTAAGTGTCTAAGCCAGATTACAAATTACTCTTTTTCCATGAAAACTAAATTATGTTTTTTTTTCCCCCTATGCAACAGCTGTTGTAATCATACACCATAGAACCTTTCAGCAAACTTCTTTTTTTTGGCATGACTTATTACAATAAAAGAGTTCTATTTCAATTTGAGAAGCCACCTAAATAATAGTACTTTCCAGCAGTAACCAACGTTAATCCTAGAACTTCAATCACAGTTGCTAAAATTGGGTGATTAAAAAATGGCTGACGATGACTTCAGCAAAATCTTTTTTCGTACATTAGATAACAAATGTTGAGGGACCAGTAGACAGTGTAGTGGTTGAGGTGGATTCTCACATGGATGACCTCAGTTCCAGTCCCAGACCAGGCAGCTGGAAAATTATGTCAGGTACATATTGGTGTGTGCCCAAAATCCCAGCAGGAGAATGGAGAAGAAGGGATTGTGGTGTGGCCATACCCCTTGGGGGATGATTTCTCAATGCCACTCTCATTGTCTCTCTCTCTCTTTCCTTATAGCAAAACTTTACAAAAAAAGAAAGAGAGCAAGTGTTGACATCCGTGAACTTCAGCAAACTAAGAATCTACGCCAATTTTGATTGAGGAGAATATTCTTTATAATTTATTAAAGCATTCCATGAAAAAGCATGTAAAGTGATAGAAGAGATGGATTTTGTCAAGAAGTTAAAATTATTGGTAAGAGTGTTGTAATCCAGCATCCAGGACTGGAATAAATAACTCATTACAAGACCACCCACCATTAAGACTACTGACATTTTATCCTCGAACATCTGGGTTCAGGCCTGTACCTTTTCTAAAAATTGCTAGAGAAAATGTTTTATCAAAATTAAGCTAGCTTTGACACAAGTAGCCCCACAAATAGGGACACACTCATTGGCTAGTGATAAACTTTTCACAAACACCAGATATTAATCTTTAAAAAAGTCAGTCATTAGCTGTTATATAAGATATACGGTCTATATAGGCTTTAATCCAGTATTAATTGTATTTTAGAAATATGCACATATGGTAGAAACCATTTTTTTACATAGAAAACGAATCCAGCACAAAATATTTCAGAAAAAGTGTAAAAATACAGGTGGGTGAAAAATACACAGGTGAGTGAACACAGATATGATGGATAGCATAATAGCATTTTTTCATAATGTATTTTATTTGTTATAGTTGGCTTATAATGTTGCTTTATCATAACAACCCTGAAAGGAAAACTAAGAAAATACTATGGTCCACTTTAGAAATGGGAGAATCTTAGTGTTGAGGTAAGTGATTAATTCAGGAACTATAGCCAGAAAATGGAGGACACAGGAATCGAACTCTACTTTATGGGTTTAAGACTATACTATTTCCAGGATAGTGTTTTCCTTTTAATAATACTCCCCTGTTGGGACCAGGCTTAAACTCACGCTGGGCGGGTGTGCGTGTGTGCCCAAGATCCCGAGAGGAGAATGGAGGAGAAGGGATTGGGGTGTGGCCATCCCCCCTGGGGGGTGATTTCTTGCTTTCTGCTCTCTGTCTCTCTCTGTCTGGCGAGCGCACGTGCCCTATAGCAAAAACCTCTCCAAAAAAAAAAGAAGAAAAATAATATTCCCCTGGTAATTATATTTTGTCAGAACAAATTTTCTTTCTACATTTAGAAAAAAATACTAGACTGAGTTCTCTGTGTAAATTTTTATTTTACTTGTTACTGTACTGCCTATAGCATATATTTAGGATAAGTTAAAAATAAAAAAAAACTAATTTAAAATGTAAAGGCAAACCTAGTAAAATGAAAGTCAACAAATAATATATAGAAATGAATCTTTACAATCACATTGCAAGTGATAGTTTATATTCTGCATTCTAAAACATATTTTAAGTCCATCCAAACTCACTTTTTATTTTGGTCCTCAATTTTATAGGGAACTGTTCTAAAACAATTCCTGATAAGCCAAGGCATTTTTTTTCCTCTCACTAGTAACTTTAAATGCTCTTCATGTAAATTTTTCTTTTTGGTTCAAAGATAAATATATAAAAATGAAAACATTTGCAAGGTCAAAAACAGAAAAGGAAAAAGATCCAACTGGAAATCTTGTGTTTGTATATAAACAAGCAATTTCACTTGAAGTATTTTAATATTGGAATTTATTTCATTTTAATTGCCTATGCCCACATTATTTATACTTCTATATAAACACCGAGACTTTTCTGAAGTCAGTATATGTTGAAAGTGGATTTAAGTCTGGATTTTTGCTTAATATTGTTTTCAATACATCAAGGTTCAGATGTGCACATGGTGGTCATTAGACAGTCATCCTATTTACAGCTAGGCTTACCGTGGTGCAAATAGATTGAGTAGTTTAAAGCACATGTCCAGGATCACTTAACGGACTTTCCCTGGGAATCTTTAAAACTCATAAAATTTTAAATAAGTTCTGTATGTAAATGAATCGGAAATGTTTCCTTTTATCTAACATTAATTCTAGTGAGGTGAATCTTCTTTTTAAACATAAACTTTATGCCCAGCTTGAAAACATATTTAAAACAAAGTATCTGTAGGTATTTCACTTAATAGAAGCATCGGTCAAATTTTAGGTTTCATAAGAAATAGTTGGGAACTCACTGGTGGGAGGCAGTAACACAAAACTGAGAGACTGACCTGCACGAGAAGGTTTGGGATTCGGGTCCAGAAAGAACACACGTGTGCTAATGGTCTCCAAGTGGCCAGAACTAAGCATAGATCATGATGTGAAAACCCTGTCAGAAACACACACACACACACACACACATATATCTCTGTCTCTCTGTTTCTCTGTCTCTCTTTCTCTCTCTCTAGTGGAATAAATAAATGAACAAGTATAAAAAAAGAAACACTTGCTATTAAGCATAATAATAGCAAGTGTGGCTTAATTCTATCTTTGACTTAATTCTCTCTGGCTTAATTCTATCTTTAGGTTATATACTTGAATGAAAGAAAACTATTAAAAAGTATGTAAAAGAGCTACAGTAATTGCGTTTTGAGGTTTTCGCAGTATTTATCCTAACCTAAATATCTGAAGAATTTTTGCAAGTTGAGCTGATAAGAATAGCTCATGAACTAGCGACTGTTTCAAATTGACTGAGATGAAAATATATCTCACATATTCATTCAGGAGATTCGAAAACCAAATCTGAGAACACTTTGGACTCCAGTGACTGGACAAACACTTTGGTTGAAAGCAAACTTACTTTCAAGAATAGGTTAAGTATAGCGAATTTGAATCTGTTACTGAAATTCTCCTTCAATTGCCAAGTAGAAAAACACTTATAAAGAAAAAACAAGTTTGTTTCAACAAAATTAAAAAATGTTAATGTCTTACTGCAAAGATTCAACTGAAGAGGAACGAAATGTTTTTATGATACCCCTACTGATGAAAAGAAATAAAAATGCTATTAGAAAATGTTTCCATTAAAGGGCAGTAAGTGGCATGGTGGTTGAGGAACTAAATTCCCACATGGTCAACCACAGTTCGAGTCCTGAACCTGGTGGCTTGAAAATCACGCTAAGTGTGTGTGCGTGTATGCTCAGAATCCTGAGAGGAGAATAGAGGAGAAAGGATTGCAATGTGACCCACCCCCAAGGGGTGATCTCTCACTTTCCCTCTCTGTCTCTCTCTAGCGTGCACACATGCACCATGACAGAAAGCTAAAACAGAAAACACGTTTCCTTTCTTGGCATCACTGTTCAGGACAGTAGCGCCACTTAAATAAGAGCAGCATTATTTTTCTTACATGGAATTATAATTGAATTATCTTTTAATAGGAATGCTTTTGGCATTATAATGAGCTTATCTTTTGTTAACCTCCCCCATCTTATACTTGCGTAATTAGATTTAAATGAAAATACAAGACTCTCTATATAATCCAAGTTTGTCTTGTTTGTCAATCGAATTAAAATTTTATAACCGTGTTGTCTTTTTGTCATTCAGGTTGTACCAGACAAGATCAAACAGGGTACAAAACTGGAGAGTTTGTTCCATTACTGACAGTGATCCCGTAGTCAACAGTCTTGGTGTTAATTAACCTGCAAGACTGTCTAACTCACGCCTTTGATCACAAGGTTATTCATTCATTTATTCAACAAATGCAATATTTATTTTGGATGTACTGTTTGACAGAAACATTCATAGCTGGTTTTTACAGCCACGTAAAAAAGCAAACTAATCACTTAGGGAGTTTATAGCATAATAAGTCTTGTCATGTGCAAATACATTATTTCTGCAGAATTCATCTTGTCTCCCATTTTGATACTCCTCGCAAAGGAAAAAGAGGTTAGCCTAATATGGCTTTTTCTTAATCAATGTCAAGGCATGTTCATTTTTTTTAACTTGCTATAGGGCACTTGTGCTTGCCAGAGAAGAGAGAGAGATAGAGAGAGAGAGCCCTTAAGGGGGAACTGACATGCCATAATCCCTTCTCTATTCTCTTGTTGGGATTTTGGGTAGGGCATTCAACTGCAGTTAACCCTGAGATGTAAGATCCAACTGCCTTAATCACCACCCACCAATTGACTCAATACTCATTTTTTTTTTAAATAATTTCCTCAAAATTTTGTCTGATAGCGTTTTCTGAATTTTTAAAAATATGCAAATTTTAGCAATCTATATTCTCTCAATATTGGGACATTTAAGGATCTCTTATAGTCTCTCACTCTCTATGGTAACGCTAAATAAGAATTAATAATTTGTGCAAATTTATACTGCAATGCCACCATACATCAGCTTGCAACTTCCATTAAAAACTCAACACTCAGGTCAGCAGGTGGTATGGAGGGTAAGGTGCTGGATTCCGCATGGCCAACCGTGTGGTTCGAGTCCTAGACCTGGCAGCTTGAAAATCACACCAGGCGTGTGGCATGTGTGCCTGAAATCTCGAGAAGAGACTGGAGAAGGGATTGCAGTGTGGCTATCTGCCCTGGGGGTAGGCGTGGGGGGAGAAAAGATTTCTCTCTTTCTCTGTCTAGCGAGTACACACACTCTAGAAAAAATCAAAATGAACTGAAAACATTCAACACTGAAATTCTCTTATATTTTCCTATAGTCAGTTCACTGAAACCCTTTACAGCTGCTGTTTCAAACTTGATTTTCTACTTCCAACTTCATATATTCACCACCTCTTTTCTTATTCTCAACCATTTTGTGGGGAAACTAGAAGATGTAAACTTAGAACTCATCCCAATCCAACTTGCAAGCTTTCTTGAATCTGTACTCGTCCCTTCGTCTTGTCTTTGTTAAAATGGAAGAGGAGTTCCCCTTTCTACTTGAGGCCAATGTCCTCGCCAAATTCTGCATATTTTCTTCCCTCTCTAGAGAACATCTTTCTACCTTACTTCTATAGCTTTTTTTTTTTTTTTTTTTTT
>NW_006159752.1:1222014-1225521 GCF_000334495.1 Tupaia belangeri chinensis
TTTTTTTGAGAGAGAGAGAGATTTTTGCTGTAGGTCACATGTACTCGCTGGAGAGAGAGAGAGAGACAGAGACAGAAAGCGAGAAATCACTCCTAGGGAGGATGGCCACACCACAATCTCTTCTCCTCCATTCTCCTTTTGAGATTTTGGGCATGCATGCTCACATGCCTGGTGTGAGTTCCAAGTCACCAGGTCCAGACTCAAACTGTAGTCGACTATGTGGGAGTCCAGCAATGTAACTATTCCACCACCTGCTGGCCGTGTCACTCCTATAATTTTAATCTTCCTCTGTGTATTAGTTCTTTTCTTCAACAGGCTTAGGGTTATCAATTTTACTTTTTTGAAACACCTATTATTGTATCTATTTTCTCATTCTGATATCAAACTTTTTCTCTCTAATTTTTTTAATTGCCAGAAGATGCATACATGCCAGTGAGAGACAGAGAGGAAGAAAGAGAAAGAGAGGAACCAGGAACAGTAGACATGCCGCAATCCTGTCTCTTCCATTTCTCCATTCTGTCAGTACTTGGGACATGCACACATGTGCATTCAGAGGGTCTCTTGACCTTCTGGGGTTGGGATTGGAACTGCACTTGACTTTGTGTAAACACTAGCCGCTAGGGCCTGCCAATTTTTTTCTATTTTCTCTTCTGCAACCTTGTGCAGTCTGCCTTCTGCCCTGTGACTCCACAGAGCTGCTGTCCCATGGCCATTAATGACCGCCTTGATATTAAATCCAGTAGAGTTTTATTCTCTTTTCCACTAACAACTAATTCCTTCATCTAACATTCATCTAACAATCTGACCTTTTTAAACTATCCCCTTGCCTTGTCATCCAAGCCACTCTGCAGCTTTGATTTTCTTCCTAGTAATCTGTCCCCTTGTATCCAGTCTGCACTGGCGCTGCCCCTCCTTGAGCCACACTCAGTGCCCTCACTCAGTGCCCACAGGGCTCGCGTCTTGCTTTACATTCTCCCGGGGCTATCGTCAACATCTCTCTATTCCTTTTTTTATTGTAAAGTTTTCTTTTCTTTCTTTCTTTTTTTTTTTTTTCCATGAGAGAGAGAAAGACTATACCCCCAATGGCTCTCACACCACGATCCACCTTTAGCTTCGGTCAGCTGGGCCAGACACTCATGTACCCAGCACACTCAGAGAGGCCCTGAGACTTGAACCAAGGACCTTTCCCATGTGCCACTGCTGCACACACCTCCGGGCCCAACGTGTATATATTCTAGATGGAGCATTTAGTGTATATGTCTCCTCTTCAAGTATCGTAGCTGACTGGTGGAGATTTTCATGTGCACGTGACAGAAGCCTCAAATTCCGTATGTTCAGTCCTGAGCCCTTTCTCTGTTCCTCCTCTGCACCCACGCCCCCACATGACACATTTATTCTACCTCTTATACTTTACTTCAGTAAATGATCTCGCCATTTATTTAGAAAACGTGGGTTCCTTTGCCATTTCCCATGTCCATACAGACCTTAACTCGTGTCAGTTCTACGTCACAGACAGTCTTTGAATTTTTCTAAGGTTTTTACTTTAGAGTGCATGAGTTTGCCAGAGAGACAGTGAGCAGAAATGTGAGAAATCACCCCCCCACCCCAGGAGATGGTTACACTGCAGTCCCTTCTCTTCCACCATTCTCTGGGGATTTTAGGGACGTACTCACATGCACCCGGAGTGATTTTCAAGCCACTAGGTCCAGGACTTGTACTATGGTCTGCTTTGTGAGAGTCCAGTGCCTGACCCACCATGCCACCTACTAGCCTACTTCTTGAATTTTTATATTTAGCAGTTTTAGATCACTAAGTCTTATTTAAATTTTTTCAACAACCTCTTTGTTACCCTGAACCCCCAAATCTTTGTTTCTTCTTTCTCTAAAATAGTGTGAAGGCCTTTTGTGCAATATGAATCTGATTTCATCAATTTCTTGCCTAAGTTTTAAATAAATTTCCATTAAAAGTGAAATAAAAATTTAACTATCTTGACATGGACTTATAAAGCAAAACTTTGAGTGAGAACTATTAGAATAGATTTAGACAGGAGATGTTGAACTTGGAGCATTTCAATTTACTTATTTATTTGTACTTTAGTTTTCTATTGGACACATGCACTCGCTGGAGAGAGACAGACAGAAAAAGAGAGATAGAAGGAAAGTGAGAAATTGCTTCTTAGTGAGGATGGTCATGCCTTAATCCTGTCTCCTCCATTGTCATCTCAGGATTTGGGACACATATTGGTGTGATTTTCAAACTGCTGAGTCTGGGACTCAAACCACACAGTCAGCTATGTGGGATTCAGCACCTTAGCTACTACTCTACCTGCTGGCCCAATCATTTCAAAGTTTTATAATGTGTTTTTGCTTGTCTTTATTCTGATACTCTTAACCTTCCTGACTTCATTAACAAAACATTCTCACAAAATAATCTTATATTAGTTAATTATTTTATTATATACCTTATATATTTCCCAGTGAGAGTTGAATTTTATGCTATCTCAACTGTTATTGATAAGAGAGTAAGTATTTTATTTTGCGTGGAGTTCTTCCAGTTGTTCACAAAATCACATATTACCTTTGCTTTTGTAATGTTTCAGAAATAGGAAGTGGACAAACTTTAGACCCTTATGTGACAGCCTTAAATAATTACATATCTGTAATTACATTATCTAAAAGCTCTTTAAGTTGTAAATATCTTTTTTCTTTTAAAGTTTTCTTTTTCCTTTTTCTTTCTTTATTGGTTTCCTCTATGAGAGAGAGAGAGAGAGAGAGAGAGAGAGGAAGCACTCCCATCAAGGACTTCAGGTATCGATCCTCCTAGCAGTAGCCAGCCAGGATTATGGCTTTGTGCATGCACCTTGTGTGAGACCTGGAGACCTGAGCCTGGGCCTGCCCTGTGGCTTCAGCATTACAGATTTCATATTACTGCTGTACCACCATTACTGGCCTCTTGTAAACACCTTAATAAATATGTAGCAAATTATAGCTACAAGTTTACATTTATTGCTAAACTGATATTAAAATATTCTTGGTCATTATTTACCACCTAGCAGGAATTTTCATTTCACTGAGTGTTAATGTAGTTGAATGTAGGTCTTTGTCCCTGATCTTGGGGTATTACTAAATACGTATATACACACAGTATGATCTTTCATAAATATCAAAAACCTCTGAAATCTGAAAGATACTTGCCTTGAGGGTATTAGATTAAGAAGTCTGTGGGGCCAGCAGGTGACATGGTGGTTAAGGGCACTGAACTCCCACATGGTCGACTGTGGTTTGAGTCCTGGACTTGGTGGATTGCTTTCTCACTTTCTCTCTCTCTCTCTCATCAAATTAAAAATAAATAAAGTTCAATAAAAAATAATTCTTTAAAAAACATAAGTCTGAGCTAATAGTAACCTTAAACAAATTAAGGTCTATCACTTTCAGATTTTAGGATTTACTTCTATTATATAAGAACAAAGTAGATCTTCTGCTTTAATATGAGATTCACTGAAAGAGT
>NW_006159752.1:1225546-1237978 GCF_000334495.1 Tupaia belangeri chinensis
TCAACGCATGCATTTTCAGATTTTTGTCTTACTTAGTTCTGTGTACTCTAGTTTCATACAGGGTCAAACTCTTTATCTTAGTATGGCAATCGTGACACCTGACAGATGCCATGAGCAGCACAAACCTTATCAATGCTAATACAGTGTGAGACTGGCAGTGGATAATCCCAGTGGATCTGAACAAGGATCTCTCCTAGCTGCCGGATTACCAGGGATCAAGTGTTTCATAGCACAGACATTTCAGGCTCGCAAGGTAAAGTGACACTAGTGGAGGCGGCTGCACTGCCCATGGTGCCCAGCTGGGATAACAAAGCCTTCTGAACAGCTCAGCTCTCCCTGTGTGGTCCTTCAGACACCCACAGATTTACCTTCACAGTTGCTGCATTTCACTCATTAAAGAGAAAATTGTGTATTTTGGCCCAACTTTACCCAACACACACTCTAGTCAGCCCTGGTGCTTACACAGCAATTAGAAATGCTCTGGGTGACACCTTTTATTTCCCCACCACCATGACCACCACCCTCAATCCCATTTTTTTTATTGGCTTTTCTTCAAGGGCTTTGAAACACAGTCAGCAAAATGCTCAAAGATTGAGTATACTCTAGTTTAAACAAAGTAATCCACAGTAAGCAAAGATCCTCAAGTGGTTTGTGAATGTTGATAAAAATCCATATAGACATTCCTAAGAAGTTTTGTAAATCTTCCATTGATGATGTTTTTAGACTTTCATGCTTTTGAGAGTTTTTTTTTATCTAGAAAAAAAATTGAATTTCAAAATTGAAACAATAATTATTAAAAATTAATTTCTAAGGACCAGCAGTTAGCATAATGGCTATGTCACTGAACTCCCATGTAGTCAACCGTGGTTTGAGCCTCGGACCTGGTGGCTTAAACTCATGCCGGGCGTGTGTGTGCTTAAACTCACGCTGGGCACGTGTGTGTGTGTGCCCAAGATCTAGAAAGGAGAATGGGGGGAGAATGGATTGTGGCATGGCCATCCCCCCTGGGGGGTGATTTCTCGCTTTCTATCTCTCTGTCTCTCTCGGTCTTTCTGGCATGTGCACGTGCCCTATAGCAAAAACCTTTCCAAAAAAATAATAATTTCTAGAGGGCATGTGTACTACAGAGAGAGAGAGAGAGAGAGAGAGAACAAAGAGAGAATGAAGGCAACTCCTGATTGGGAATGGTCTCACTACAATCCTGCAATCCTTTTCCTTCCATTTCTCTGACTGTCAGGATTTGGGACATGCTCACACATACATATATGCCTGGTGTGTTTTTCAAGTTGCCAGGTCCAGGTTTTGAACCACGGTTGGTCACATGGAATCTGGCTCTTGATGCACTATGCTTAACCACTGTGCTATGAAACCAGCATAAGAAAAGGTTTTCTGTTGTTGTTGTTTTGTTTGTTTGTTTGTGTTTTGTTTGTTTTCAAGCCACCAGGTCCAGGACTTAAACCATGGGCAGACATGTGGGAGTCCAGGTCCAGGACTTGAACCATGGTCAGACATGTGCAAGTCCAGTACCCTAACCACCGCACCACCTGCTGTCCCCAAAAGAACAGTTTTTACACTGCATATATGTGGTGACTTTCTACTAAACATAAACTAATAATTTTTAAAGGAAATAAAGGAATTAAATTATGAAACTGTGTTATTCCTTGAATTGCAAATATAAAATGCTTTCACCCTGACAAGACTATCTACAGAAACAAAATATGGGTCTCTCACCTATAGAATCTGCATTTGATTATTATGTCATCTACGTCAGACCTCCTTGTCCTCAAAGACTTATTATTAATTTCTAATATGTGTCAGTGAATGTTTGTTATTATTTTTGAAGCAATGTTAAGTGGTATTTTAGATTTTCTTTTGTATTTTTAAAAAATAATTATCTATTCAATTTTATTTATTCAGTCACTTATTTTAGTTTGACCAGAGAGAGACAGAGAGAGAGAGAGAGAGAGAAGAGGGAAAGTCGGAAAGCAAGCCACCAGGTCTGGGACTCGAACTGTGGTCGGCCATGTGGGAGTGTCCAGCACCTTAACCACCATGCCACCTGCTGGTCCCCTGTATTTTATTTTTAGGAAGATTTTTGCTATAGGGTGTGTGCACTCACTGGAGAGACAGAGAGACAGAGACAGGAAGCGAGAAGCCACGCCACAGTCCCTTCTCCATTCTCCTCTCAGGATCTTGGGCACGCACGCACACGCACCCAGCGTGAGTTTAAGCCACCAATTCTAGGACTTGAACCATGGTCAACTATGGGGCAGTCTAGTGATGTAACCATTATGCCATCTACTGGTTCCATTTTTTTTTTTTTAATTTTATAAAAGGAGATACATCTTGAGCCAGCTAGTGAGGTGGTGGTTAAAACAGCTGAATCCCATAAGGCTGACTATATGGTCAGAGTCCCAGACCGAGCAGCTTTAAAAATGCACTGGGGAGGACCAACAGCATAAAGTCTATGCCACTGGACTCCCATGTACTTGACCACAGTTCGAGTCTCAGATCTGGTGACTTAAATTCATGCCAGGCATGTGTGCATGCGTGCCCAAGATCCCGAGAGGAGAATGGAGGAGAAGGGATTGCAGTGTGGCCATTCCCTCTGGGGGTGATTTCTCGCTTTCTGTATCTCTGTCTCTCTCTGTCTTTCTGGTGAGCGGACATACTCTATAGCAAAAACTTCACCAAAAAAATAAATAAATAAAAAGTAAAAACGCACTGGGCATGTGTGTGTACATGTTGAAAATCCCAGGAGAATGGAGGAGAAGGGACTACAGTGTGGTCATCCCCCCAGGGGTGATTTATAATTTTTCTTCTCTCTCTCTCTCACTCAGTGTGGTCCTATAGCAAAACTAAAAGAAAACAAAAGAAAAAGGAGTCAAATCCTTTTTGAAAATGCTATTTAAGTAATTGCCAGCTTTATGTTTCATGAATTTCATTTTTATAACATTAAGAGATAGGACTTCCATACCAGAAACTTGAAAGCTTCAAATGGCCACCCTTTCTGATTAATAAAATGATCTCTTTTGTAAACACGAAATGCATTGGTTCAGAGCTACTCTTTCTCTGACCCAAAACTTTGCCCTTAAAACTTTAGCGACTTAAGCTCAGACTTTACCAATGAAGTGAGCATGCAGCAGACGTTGAATCAATTGTATTGAAACTCATTAATTTCCACAGTTGGAATCAGTTCTCGGCTCACATTAAAATATTTAAAGTAATTTTAAAACACATGAGTAATTTTTAACAGGAAATATCAGATTATCTTCTCAGCTTGAAATAGATACAGAGATGCAAATTGAATCACGTAAGGTAACCTCGTAAATATTTCTGGTTGTAGCATTCATATAAATTAAGATCAAACAAACATGCCTGGGATGTAGAAACAGAATCCAGTGATAGAGTAGAAATGTAGGGTGTGTGGTTGCACATTTCTGAAATCAGATATCACCTTTCAGTGACATCGATTTGAAGAAGCATTAATTGGGGAAAATCCTAATCAAAAATGGGACTAAACGACATAATCCAATTAACCTAGAAATCTTCAGAGTATTTACTCATAATCAGTAAATATCATTCTCAAGGGTTTCAGGAGCCATAATATGGAGATAGTAGAATGCTCATTAAAAGAAAAGGGAGAGAGAGCTTAAAAGCTATTTCAAATCGTTTAATTATGACTTAAGTAAATCTATACTCATTAAGAAAAGCTCACAGTTTTGCTTCTTTGCTTTACTGATTTGGCCTCACAGAAAGAAACACAGGATAGTTATTCTTCAAGGTATCAGGTCCTCAATTAACACAGTTACCATGATTACCGTAATTCAAGGAAATAAGTCATGGTCATGTTTTTAAAAATGAATCCTTTATGTTGCCCAGAATATAACACTGGGGAAAAAATAAGTGTAAGGCTTGAAACTAAGCACACCCTTTATTTTTATGCATGAGATAGCATATGAACAACAAACACTAGTAACATACATAGTCTGCATTACAAATGAATTGGAGTATGAAAAATACTAAGAGGAGACTGTGGTAGACAAATCCTAATTATAAGGTTCAGATTCAAATGTAAAATCTCATTGTTTTGTTTTTGAAGGCATTGGGCTCTAAGAATATTAGTTTATGGGGTCATCAGGTAGTGTGGTGGTTTAGGCTCTGGACTCCCACATGGCTGACCACAGTTCGAGTCCTGAACCCGGTGACTTGCTTTTTCACTCTCTCTCTCTCTCTCTCTTGGACCCTCTCTGGTAAGCACATATGCTTAGCAGCAAAATAAACATAATAAAAATAATCATACATAAAATAAATAATTATTGAAACACAAAGAATGTTAGTTTATGGTATGTATTTTCAGATGCCATTGAGACAAAAATAGTATTAACTGAATGGCTTTGTGTAGAAAAGACATTATGAAATAAAAGTACCATCCACTCAACACCAAAGGCCAATTTCAAAGAGAGATAGTTGTAACAGATAAAATGATGGGGTCCACAGAGGCACAGGACGGAGGAGAGAGGTTTCCTATCATGTTTCCCAGGGCCCCTTACCATTGCCACTTCTGTACAACACAAACAGTCATGAAGATTCTTCCCTGAATAGAGATTTCCTGAGCAGATATCACGAGGCCCCTTTCAGTTTGAGCTACACAAAATTAAAAATGGTTGTATAATCTAAAATAAAATGAGAATTTGATAAGAGGTGGATAATTAACTGATTATTTCTGATAAAAAGGCAATTAAGATGAAAAAGAACTGGAAACAGGAAGGAAGCATCTCGGATTAACTAAAGTAAAGGAGAGTTTGTTTTCGTCAGCTTATTAGAAGTGCTTTTATACAAGATATAAATGAGGATGGTCAAAATCAATGCTGCTAGAACCAAATCATGGTGACTGTTACAGTGAGTCGCGAACAGAACCGAACCCAAAAGAAAGACAAAATAAAATGAATGTACCACTAGCTTATTTAGATTAATTCTTTAATACTGTAATTACTGAACTAAGTTATACACACAAATACGTTTGTCAGTGCATGCAATACAAAATAGAAATGATTGGGACAAGCAGTTAGCATAATGGCTATGTCACTGGACTCGCACGTAGTCGACCGCGGTTCGAGTCTCGGACTCGGTGCCTTAAACTCACACCAGGCACGTTTGCATGTGTGCCCAAGATCCCGAGAGGAGAATGGAGGAGAAAGGATTGCGGCGTGGCCATCCCCCCTGTGGGGGTGATTTCTTGCCTTCTGTCTCTCTCTGTCTGTCTGGTGAGCACACGCACCCTATAGCAAAAACCTCTCAAGAAAGCATAAAAAAAAAGGTTGAAATTCTCAACCGCAAGGCACCCAGTCATTCCATCTGTACTCACTGGGACTTGGGAGCAAGACGGGCTTTCACCTAGCTGTCAGGGTCTTTGGGCTCAGAGAACTTAATGCCTAGTCAAAGATACTGATATCTTCCTTGTTAATTCAAAAAAAAAATAGACACTTACAATTGTGATAATTACTTAAAGAAATACAGGAAAATATATGAAAGAACATAGCTTGATTTAAGCTTCATTGAAGAAGTATCGTATATACTGAAATACAGATTAAAGGGGAAGAGGTAGGATTTGTTCCATCATCAAGAAATTTCTCATGAGACAGAGGTGAGGGTGAGTTTTAAAAAATAAGGGTTGGGGTCAGCAGGTGGCATAGTGGTTAAGGCACTGGACTCTCATATGATGATTGACCGCTATTTGAGACCTGGACCACACGGGGTGTGTGTGTGTGTGTGTGTGTGTGTGCGTGTTCCTAATCCCAGCACGAAAATGGAGGAGAAGGGATTATGGTGTGGCCATCCCCCCAGCGAATGATCTCTTGTTTTCTGTCTTCCTCTCTGTCTCTCCAGTGAGTGTACATGCCCTATAGCAAAAATCTCTCTCTTAAAAAAAAAAAAAATCTAAAGGGTCATTTTGCTGAAATACACAGTGAAAGAAGAGTGCCAATAAAATTTAAGAATGTTATAGAGGAATGATATGAAAATACTGTGAGAAATATGATAGAGCCTTAAATGAAAAAATTTTATACATTTTACATTCTGAGATTATGTAAGTTGTGCATATACATAAAGACGGAAAGGATATAAAATGAAATGAATAGTTGTATAAACGTTGTAAAATGATAAATTCTGTCCCTTCACTCTTTTTAAAATTGTATCTTGGTGTAATAAAACTGGAATGACACAGAAAAGATTAACATGACCCTCCCTTACGAATGACATAGCACTTCCTAAAGTGTTTCGTATTTTGTACTGATACATTAGAAAATCACCATTTGACAATCATCATAATAAAAATCGATTCAAGCAATGATTGTCCTAATATGCCATCCCTGTAAGGCTAGTGGCTAAAGGAGCCGGATCCCACATGGCCGACCGCAGGTCACATGCCAACCCCAGAGGCTTGAAATACACGCCAGGTGCATGTCGGTATGTGCCCCAAATGCTGACAGAGCAGAGAAATGGAGGAGGAGGAATTATGGAGTGACTACACCCCGTTAAGGGGTGCTTTCTCCTCCCTCTCTGTCTCTGTCTCTCTAGTGAGTGCCTATACTGCATGGCAATTTTAAACAAATGCTGAAACTAGCAGACGAAACTGAGAGGAATAGTAGAATATCGGTGTAGTCTGTGTATAAACAGATCAAAGTTAAGCTCTAACATCAGGAGTGAGACAAATCAATACCACATGTCTCTTGATATAATGCACTTGGAACAGTGCACCATTACTAAGTGATAATCTGGACCAAAAACTGTATAATCAATTATAAAGTCATGCATGAGGAAACATCAGACAAACCCCAGCTGACAGAGAGCCTACCAAATACATCATCTGTACTTTCCAGAACGTCATTGTCGTGAAGCACACAGAAGGGCTTAAGGATTATTCCCACTCAGAGTACAGAGACGCGAGAGTGCATGGCATTGCATCTCCTCTGGTCACAAAGGAGCATTTTTGGGACAACTAGAGAAGTTCTGAGGGTTACTCTAGGTTAAATGATGGCACCAGTGGTCCTCATTTTGGCAATTGTACTGCATTTTAGTAAGAGAATGTGCCTTTTTAGGAAACACGCAAACACTCAAGGGTAAACATTATTTTGTTTAACAATTTTTAGTAGATATTTGTCATTTGTAATGATTTAAATATTTATACACACACACACACACAGAGACACATTTTTATCCACCTATTTTTCACATTATAGATTCAACTATTTATTTTTTTGAACTTTTTTTTTGCTATGAGGCACATCAGCTTGCTGGAGAGACAGAAATCATCCCCCAAAAGGGATGGTAGCTTGCTGGAGAGACAGAAATCATCCCCCAAGAGGGATGGTCACCCTGTGATTTCTTCTCCTCTATTCTCCTCTTAGGATTTTGGGCACACACACACACACACACACATATATATGCTTGAGTTTCAGGACTCTGGGTCCAAGATTTGAACCGAGTTTCAAGACTCTGGGTCCAAGATTTGAACCATGGTCGGCTATGTGGGAGTCCAGTGATATAACCGTTACACCATCTGCTCGTTCCAGCTTCAGCTATTCTAAGGAAAAGCCTTAATCACATCTAAGTCCATCTATGGATTCCCTTGCAGTCACCCTCTTGCCATGTAAAACAGCTTCTGTCAAACTGTCTTATCTGGGCAAGATCTAGATTTGAAGATGAGTGATAAAAGGGAGTGGATATGAAGATGGAAATTTATCTTCTTTGTGGTATGGTAGCATTAGTACTTGTTTTTCAGACATGTAAAATTCTTGGCCTGGTGGGAAACCAGGTGCTTAGCAGTAGTGATAACAATGTCATCATGGAAACCACTAACGAGAAATCACTGTATTGAGACTCCCTCGCTGGCCCTCAGAGAAGTTCTATGGCAGAGCGGCCGGTGTTCACGATACCTCATTCCCTTATCCTAGACAGGGGAGACTAGATCCCCCAGCCTCTGTTGTGGTATGCTGTGGACATGCGATTGAATCCCGCCTCACAGAATTTGGGCGGAATCAATACAGTCACCCTCTGGCTTGGCAGCTCAGAGAAGCCAGCGCCATCTTCCATCTCCCTTGACCTCTCCTGGGGTGGCTTAGAGGCCACATTTTCGAGATAACAGAGCTAGGAGCAGAAGGTGTCTACTTGGCCCCTGTTAGATCAATATAGGCAAAAACAACATTTTATTGTTTTACATTTGGGGCTTTGTTTGTCATGGCAGCTAGCATTACTTATTCTTTTTTTATATAGAGATCATATTTTAGATTACTTTGTGTGTATGTTTGTTGGAGAGAGAAAGAGGGAAAGTGAGAAATCAGCCCCTGGGGGGATGGCCTGGCCTCAGTCCCTTCTCTGCCATTCTCTTCTTGGAAATTTTTTTTTGGCACCCATGCGTGTGAATCAAACTGTGGAGTTAACCATGTGGGATTCAGTGAGATTCATACCACCTGCTGACTGTAAATGAAATATTTAAACATCTTTTAATAAACTCTTCTGCCTGAAGTAACTATCATATATAATAAAACTGTTCACAACTAACTTCACCAGTGCATTATTTTGCTGATAAATGAGCTACGTTTTTATCCTAATTGATAATTTTAATATTCAATAGTTATTTTAACAAAATAATTACATTGTTAATTATGAATTACTAACAATAATTAATTGTGATGAACAGTTCCCATATATCATGCTTTTTTACATTTAGAAAAACTCTGTGAAGTGACATAATTCCAAAGCTTGGAAGGTTAAACAAACCACTTGCTTGATACACCAAATTGTTGGGGTCTGCAGATGGCGTGTTGGTTAACGCACTTGATTCGCACATGGTCAACCCCCTTCTGAATCCCAGACTTGGCAGCTTGAAACTCATGCAGGACACATGTCCGTGAAGGGAGAAGGGACCATGGTGGGGCAATCCTCTCTAGGGAGTGATTTTTTCCTGTCTCTCTCTCTCTCTTCAGTGAGTGTACATATCTTATGGTATAAACCTTGGGGGAAAAAAAAAGACACCAAATTGCAAATTCAGACCTGTGTATCGCCACAATTCATCAATCCATGCTGTTTGTCATTATACAATTACGATTTACTTTTGTTTCTGTGGGTGGATTGTGTCTAATAATCTCATCTGCATTTAGCCTACATTTTGCAGCTGGAAGCACTTACTTCTCACCCCTCCCATCAGTCTTTTTTTTTTTGCTATAGGGCATGTGTTCTCTCACTGGAGAGAGAGAGAGAGACAGAGAGACAGCGAAATATCAACCCTTAGGGTGGGATGGTCATGCTGCAATCCTTTCCCCTCCATTCTTCTCTCAGGATCTTGGTATGCAGACACACATTCAGCATGAGTTTTAAGCCACCACGTCCTGAACTTAAATTCTAGTCAACTAAGTGAAAGTCCAGCAACACAACTGTTATGCTATCTGGTGGTCTCAATCAGTCATTGCTTTTTCAAAGAACTTTCTTTCTTCTTCTTTTTTTTTTTTTTGAGAGAGAGATGGTACACTAGCCAAAAATACAGAAAGCAAGAAATCACCCAGGAGGGATGGCCACACCACAATCCCTTCTCCTCCATTCTCCTCTCAGGATTTTAGGCATGAACACACACGTGCTCAGCATGAGTTTTAAGCCAACTGGTCCAGGACTCAAATGTGGTCGACTGTGTGGGAGTCCAGGAATATAACTATTACACTATCTGCTGGTCTTAGAGTTTTTATACCACCCAATAAGTTTATCCTCACATGCTATACCTTTTACAGAACCATGGTAATCACTAAATCTGAAGTTCTTAAAATTTAATTGTATGCTTTCAAATCTAATCCATTTTGCTAATTAATATTCCTCAAAAAGGATTACACTTAGGGTTTCAAATATTATTTCTCATCATTCTAAATTTAAATAACTGGCCTGCTCATCAAACTTTTGTAACAAAATATAGAGTCACTGGTAACATTAAATCCTGTAGAAGTCTTGAGATTAAAGCACTAGTGGAGAGGTCAGCAGGTGGTGTGGTGGTTAGGGAGCTGGACTCCCACATGGCTGACTACGGTTCAAGTTGTGGACCCAGCAGTTTGAAAATCACTCTGGGTGGTGTGTGTGTGTGTGTGTGTGTGTGTGTGTGCATAAAATCCTCAGAGGATGCTGGAAAAGAAGGAACTGTGCTATCCCCCCTACGGGGTGATTTCTTACTTTCCCTCTCTCTGTCTCCTATGGCAAAAGTCTAAAATAGTAGAAGAAACTGATAGGTTATTCATTGAGTCATTAAGAAAACAATAGACTGCAACTGTTACTAGTTCATCCCAGCTTACATGCCTTTAGGACCAAATGTGTGGGATAAAATAGTACAGGATGCTTTGGAAATAAAAACATTAGAAACACAGTATCGGTCTAACTGCTTTCACGTGGGAAGGTCTGGAGTTTACATCCTGGTGCCTCCCTGAATATTCAGGGGAGCCTGTGATTCCGGCCAGCTGAGACTAGGTGTGAATCATAGTATGAAAAACCTCATTGGGACCAGCAGTTAGCCTAATGGCTATGTTGCTGGACTCCCATGTAGTCGACCATGTTTCGAATCCCAGACCCGGTGGCTTAAACTTACGCCAAGTACGTGTGCATGTGTGCCCAAGATCCCGAGAGGAGAATGGAGAAGGGATTGCGGCGTGGCCATCCTCCGTGGGGGGTGATTTCTTGCTTTCTGTCTCTTTGTCTCTCTCTGTCTGTCTGGAGAGAGTACGCGCCCTATAGCAAAAATATCTCTGCAAAAAAAGATAAACCCTGTTCAGGGTGCCTGTCTTGTTTTTCTCTCTCTCTTGGCATACCTCTGTCTCTCACAGGAAAAAATAAGAAAATAAGGGAACTACGTGGCGCAGCAGTAGCGTGATGTTCTGTGTGGCTGACCCCCATGGGAAGATTCCAGGCTTGGATCTAGAGACCTCCACACATGCAGCAGCCTTGTCTGGGCCCAAGAGCCTGGGCCAGCTGAAGATGAGAGTGGATCAGTGTGTAGACCATGTTGAGGGGGTGCTCTCGATCTCTGTCTCTCTCACTATGCCTGTCTCACTCACAGAAGAAAGAAACATAAAGAAAAAATACAAATAAAAGAAATAACAATAATTTATAAGAAAAGTGGTACCTAAAAGTCTATTTTCACCCCTTGCTAGGGTTTGATCATGTCCCTCAAAGTTCATGCATTGGCAACTTAATTGCCATTGAAACGATAATAAAATCTGGAATTTTTAAGAGCCCAGAGTGCAATGATATATATATTGGGATTTGGAGAACTCTAAGAATTCCAGGCAGGTAAAATTTCCGTCTTAGGTTTCCAAGCATATAACTAGAGTTCAGAAAACTAACAAGGAAAGAAGGAACGCCAACATAGTATGTACCGGTTGTCTCCCAAGCCTGCCTGGATTTACAAGTTGTCCCATTCATTATTATTATTTTTAAAATTTGTTACAGGACGCATGTGCTTGGCCGAGGGAGATGGCTAAAGAGAGTGAAAGACGGAAAGCGAGAAAGCACCTACCAGTGGGGACAACCACTCTACAATCACTTCTCTAGTCTCTTTTTGGGATTTTGGGTACACACACACATGCACCGAATGTGTTTTCCTAGTCACAAGATTTGAGACAAACTATGCAGTCGGCCATGCAGGATCCCCCATCTTAACCCCACGCCGCCAGTCAGCCGCTCATTTAAATTTCTTTTTTTTTGGTAGAAGTTTTGCCTTAGGGTGTGTGCATTCACTGGAGAGAGAGAGGAGAGAGAGAAAGAGAGAGAGAGATCACCCCTTGGAGGGAATGACCATGCCGCAATCCCTTCTCCATTCTCCTCCCGGGATCTCGGGCACACATGCCTGGTGTGATTTTCATGCCACTGGGTCTGGGACTTGAACCGCAGTTGGCCATGTGGGAGTCCAGTGGCATAACTGCTACACCATTTGCTGGCCAAAAATATTTGCAAGAACCTTGAATATTTGAATTTAAAGATGAAGTCAAACAGCAGATGTCATGTGGGCACCCTGTGAACTGAGATCATTCATGGTGCAACTGGAATGAGTAAAGCTTCTGTGGAGGGACAGGTAAACTTGAAAATGAGTCCATGTTCATACTGAAGTTAATTTCCAGACTCTCTTAAACAGAAGCAGCTGAGTAAAGTTATCAGAAAGATTCCGATCACCAGAAGTCAGAGCAAGAGCAGGCAGACTCATTATGAAGCTCAGCAGAAAATACAGGGATCATATATCAGAGGCTTCATTAATTTTCTGGCTTTTTTTTTAAAGACTTATTTAACTTTTTTAAAGACTTATTTAACTTTATTCATTATTATTATTTTCCAGTTTTTACATATCAAAAAATTTGGGACCAGAAAGAGGGAAATGGAGAAGGGATTGTGGCATGGTCATTCCCT